>NC_092241.1:21685016-21907516 GCF_036320965.1 Panulirus ornatus
TCCATTATTTACCCCAGACGTTTCACATGCACTGGTTCAATACACTGACAGCATGTCGACCCCCGTATACCACATCGTTCCAATTCCCTCTGTTCCTTTCACCCTCCTGCATGTTCAGGCCCCGATCACTCAAAATCTTTTTCATTCCATCTCTCCATCTCCAAATGGTGTCTCCCACTTCTTGTTCCCTCCACCTCTGACACAAATATATCATCTTTGTCAATCTTTCCCCACTCATTTTCTCCATGTGACCAAACCATTTCAAACCACCCCCTTCTGCTCTCTCAACCATACTCTTTTTATTACCACACAACTCTCTTACCCTTACATTACTTACTCGATCAAACCAACTCACAACACATATTGTCCTCAAACATCTTATTTCCAGCACATCCACCCTCCTGCGCGCAACTCTATCCATAGCCCACGCCTCGCAACCATACAACATTGTTGGAACCACTATTCCTTCAAACATACCCATTTTTGCTTTCCGAGATAATGTTCTCGACTTCCACACACTCTTCAAGCCTCCCAAAATTTTCGCCCCCTTCCCCACCCTATAATTCACTTCCGCTTCCATGGTTCCATCCGCTGCCAAATCCACCCACAGATATCTAAAACAATTCACTTCCTCCAGTTTTTCTCCATTGAAACCTACCTCCCAATTGACTTGACCCTCAACCCTACTGTACCTAATAACCTTACTCTTATTCACATTTACTCTCAACTTTCTTCTTTCACACACATTACCAAAGTCAGTCAGCAGCTTCTGCAGTTTCTCACATGAACCAGCAACCAGCGCTGTATCATAAGCGAACAAAAAATGACTCACCTTCCAAGCTCTTTCATCCACAACAGACTGCATACTTGCCCCTTTTTCCAAAACTCTTGCATTCACCTCCCTAACAACCCCATCCATAAACAAATTAAACAACCATGGAGACATCACACACCCCTGCCGCAAACATGCATTCACTGAGAACCAATCACTTTCCTCTCTTCCATCGCGTTCACATGCCTTACATCCTCGATAAAAACTTTTCACTGTTTCTAACAACTTGCCTCCCACACCATATATCAATACCTTCCACAGGGCATCTGTATCAACTCGATCATATTCCTTCTCCATATCCATAAATGCTACATGCAAATCCATTTGCTTTTCTAAATATTTCTGACATACATTCTTCAAAGCAAACAAATGATCCAAACATCCTCTACCATTTCTGAAACAACACTGCTTTTCCAGAATCTGATGCTCTGTACATGTCTTCATCCTCTCAATCAATACCCTGCCATATAATTCCCAAGGGATGCTCAACAAACTTATACCTCTGTAATTTTAGCACTCACTTTTACCCTTTCCCTTTCTACAATGGCAATATGCAAGCATTGCGCCAATCCTCAGGCACCTCACCATGAATCATACATACATTAAAAAACCTTACCAACCAGTCAACAATACAGTCACCCCCTTTTTTAATAAATTCCACAACAATACCATCGAAACCCGCTGCCTTGCCGGCTTTAATCTTCAGCAAAGCTTTTGCTACTTCTTCTCTGTTTACCAAGTCATTTTCCTTAACCCTCTCACTTTGCACACCACCTCTACCAAAACACCCTATATCTGCCACTCTATCATCAGACACATTCAACAAACATTCAAAATACTCACTCCACCTCCTTTTCACATAGCACTTCTTTTTATCACCTCACTATTGGATGTTAATGTGCTGAGAGGTGCAACTGGAGGGATGTCTGATCATTATCTTGTGGAGGCTAAGGTGAAGATTTGTATGGGTTTTCAGAAAAGAAGAGTGAATGTTGGGGTGAAGAGGGTGGTGAGAGTAAGTGAGCTTGGGAAGGAGACCTGTGTGAGGAAGTACCAGGAGGACTGAGTACAGAATGGAAAAAGGTGAGAACAATGGAAGTAAAGGGAGTGCGGGAGGAATGGGATGTATTTAAGGAATCAGTGATGGATTGCGCAAAAGATGCTTGTGGTATGAGAAGAGTGGGAGGTGGGTTGATTAGAAAGGGTAGTGAGTGGTGGGATGAAGAAGTAAGAGTATTAGTGAAAGAGAAGAGAGAGGCATTTGGACGATTTTTGCAGGGAAAAAATGCAATTGAGTGGGAGATGTATAAAAGAAAGAGACAGGAGGTCAAGAGAAAGGTGCAAGAGGTGAAAAAAAGGGCAAATGAGAGTTGGGGTGAGAGAGTATCATTAAATTTTAGGGAGAATAAAAAGATGTTCTGGAAGGAGGTAAATAAAGTGCGTAAGACAAGGGAGCAAATGGGAACTTCAGTGAAGGGCGCAAATGGGGAGGTGATAACAAGTAGTGGTGATGTGAGAAGGAGATGGAGTGAGTATTTTGAAGGTTTGTTAAATGTGTTTGATGATAGAGTGGCAGATATAGGGTGTTTTGGTCGAGGTGGTGTGCAAAGTGAGAGGGTTAGGGTAAATGATTTGGTAAACAGAGAAGAGGTAGTGAAAGCTTTGCGGAAGATGAAAGCCTGCAAGGCAGCAGGTTTGGATGGTATTGCAGTGGAATTTATTAAAAAAGGGGGTGACTGTATTGTTGACTGGTTGGTAAGATTATTTAATGTATGTATGACTCATGGTGAGGTGCCTGAGGATTGGCGGAATGCGTGCATAGTGCCATTGTACAAAGGCAAAGGGGATAAGAGTGAGTGCTCAAATTACAGAGGTATAAGTTTGCTGAGTATTCTTGGTAAATTATATGGGAGGGTATTGATTGAGAGGGTGAAGGCATGTACAGAGCATCAGATTGGGGAAGAGCAGTGTTGTTTCAGAAGTGGTAGAGGATGTGTGGATCAGGGGTTTGCTTTGAAGAATGTGAGAAATACTTAGAAAAGCAAATGGATTTGTATGTAGCATTTATGGATCTGGAGAAGGCATATGATAGAGTTGATAGAGATGCTCTGTGGAAGGTATTAAGAATATATGGTGTGGGAGGAAAGTTGTTAGAAGCAGTGAAAAGTTTTTATCGAGGATGTAAGGCATGTGTACGTGTAGGAAGAGAGGAAAGTGATTGGTTCTCAGTGAATGTAGGTTTGCGGCAGGGGTGTGTGATGTCTCCATGGGTGTTTAATTTGTTTATGGATGGAGTTGTTAGGGAGGTGAATGCAAGAGTTTTGGAAAGAGGGGCAATTATGCAGTCTGTTGTGGATGAGAGAGCTTGGGAAGTGAGTCAGTTGTTCGCTGATGATACAGCGCTGGTGGCTGATTCATGTGAGAAACTGCAGAAGCTGGTGACTGAGTTTGGTAAAGTGTGTGAAAGAAGAAAGTTAAGAGTAAATGTGAATAAGAGCAAGGTTATTAGGTACAGCAGGATTGAGGGTCAAGTCAATTGGGAGGTAAGTTTGAATGGAGAGAAACTGGAGGAAGTAAAGTGTTTTAGATATCTGGGAGTGGATCTTGCAGCGGATGGAACCATGGAAGCGGAAGTGAATCATAGGGTGGGGGAGGGGGCGAAAATTCTGGGAGCCTTGAACAATGTTTGGAAGTCGAGAACATTATCTCGGAAAGCAAAAATAGGTATGTTTGAAGTAATAATGGTTCCAACAATGTTGTATGGTTGCGAGGCGTGGACTATGGACAGAGTTGTGCGCAGGAGAGTGGATGTGCTGGAAATGAGATGTTGGAGGACAATATGTGGTGTTACGTGGTTTTATCGAGTAAGTAATGTAAGGGTAAGAGAGATGTGTAGAAATAAAAAGAGTGTGGTTGAGAAAGCAGAAGAGGGTATTTTGAAATGGTTTGGTCACATGAGGAGAATGAGTGAGGAAGGATTGACCAAGAGGATATATGTGTCAGAGGTGGTGGGAACGAGGAGAAGTGGGAGACCAAATTGGAGGTGTAAAGATGGAGTGAAAAAGATTTTGAGTGATCGGGGCCTGAACATGCAGGGGGGTGAAAGGCGTGCAAGGAATAGAGTGAATTGGAACGATGTGGTATACCGGGGTCGACGTGCTGTCAATGGATTGAACCAGGGTATGTGAAGCGTCTGCGGTAAACCATGTAAAGTTGTGTAGGGCCTGGATGTGGAAAGGGAGCTGTGGTTTCGGTGCATTATTACATGACACCAGCGTTGTATCATCAGCGAACAACAACTGACTCACTTCCCAAGCTCTCTCATCCCCAACAGACTTCATACTTGCCCCTCTTTCCAAAACTCTTGCATTCACCTCCCTAACAACCCCATCCATAAACAAATTAAACAACCATGGAGACATCACACACCCCTGCCGGAAACGTACATTCACTGAGAACCAATCACTTTCCTCTCTTCCTACATATATATATATATATATATATATATATATATATATATATATATATATATATATATATATATATATATATATATATATATATATATATATATATATATATATATATATATATATGTATTCCTATGAGTCACGGGGAAAATGAAACACGAAACATATTGATGTTACATTTCTTAGTGGAGTCTCGGCCAATGGCTTTGGATGATGTCGAGAACAACAGACTGAAAGTAAAGTTCGTCATTGACCGTGATCCGAGGACAGCTGAAGGCATTCTGTACCAGGACACCTTCACACTGTAAACGTTTTGCAGATGTCAGGGTAACTGATGTTGCTGATGCTGTAAAAGACGTGGCCATGGTGAGCATGTGTACCAGTCAACTGTGCTGTGGTTCATTTGACCTCAAGTACATTGCAAGCATTGTATAGTTCCCTGCTTTACTTATGGTATGGGATTGTTTCCGTTATTATGGTGTTGTGTACCTTCAAAATGTTGCAAAAGAATGAAACCTCAAGCTATTGTATGGCCATCTTCCAGATTCATTCAAAAAGCGCATAGCTGAATTCTTCATGCAGGATGCAACTCCCCAAGACACTGCCAAACTAGTCACTGATTGGTTTAAGGACTGTGCAGTGAAGTTTTCAGTGACTGGCCCAGGAAGTCACCAGATTTAGATCTAATAGAAAACTAAAGAGGACATCCCTGGGGATAGGGGAGAAAGAATACTTCCCACGTATTCCCTGCGTGTCGTAGAAGGCGACTAAAAGGGGAAGGAGCGGGGGCTGGAAATCCTCCCCTCTCACTTTTTTTTTTAATTTTCCAAAAGAGGGAACAGAGAAGGGGCCCAGGTGAGGATATTCCCTCAATGGCCCAGTCCTCTGTTCTCAACGCTACCTCGCTAATGCGGGAAATGGCGAATAGTATGAAAGAAAGAAAACAATATATATATATATATATATTAGTGTGATGCCGTCATAATATGAACTTATGTGGAGTCATTCTTGTCCCAATTATTACAAGCCATCACTGTATTTCAGCATTTAAACGACCACTTTCATCTTTTCAGTCACATTTCACACGTGAAACTATTACTGAACTATTTGGATTAAACTATTCGTTCAATCAGTTTACCACTTACATGAAGTACTGTTTGAAGCTTGAATTCCCGAATGCATTGATGTCCCTTTCATGGTAGTAATTCAACGATCACAGTTAACCGTAAGCTAACTTGTAATGCACTGCTGATACACACACGCACACACACACACACACACACACACACACACACACACACACACACACACACACACGCACACACACACACACACACACTCACACACACACACACTATCCATCTATACATTTTCCATACTTGTTTACCATTTCCCGAATTAACGAGTTAGCGTCGGGAAAAGACGAAAATGGCCTTATTTGTTCATATCCACTCTTTTGCTGCCTTATATGATGCACCGAAACCAGAGCCCCCTTACAGACCTTTCTGCGGTTCTCCACGACTACTTCGCATCACCTGGTTCAGTCCATTGATAATACTTCTACCCCTGTATCCCATGTCCCTGAAATTCTCTGTATCCTAATTACGCTTTAATTCCATTTGTATGTTCAGGTCTCGACATCTCAAAGCATCTTTCATTCTATTTTTCCACCTCCTTTCTGGTTCCCTCTTTTCTTTGTTCCTTTGTTCCTTCCACTTGAGACGTGTATACTATCTTAATCATCCTCCCCTCAATCGTCCTCTCCATATGTCTAAACCATTTTGGCACACTCTTTTCAGCTTTCTCATAAATGCTCCTCATACTATCGCACCTTGCACTTCCTCTGTTATTATTCATTCGATCAGTCTTCTTCACAACAACAAAATTCACGCTGTTCCGTACTTTTTAATCCAAAGCCAACGCCATGCATATATATAACACCCTCGGGACAGCCAATGTTATCTAAACATTCTTCATTGCACCAAAGAACTACGCCACTTACCAACCCTATGACGCATTTTAACTCTCAGGTTCATTTGCTGCCATTTCTAAGCCCAGATATCTAAAGCACTCCAATTCCTCCAAATTCTTTACATTTAAACTCTAACTACAACCTTACGGCCAAACTAAGAGCCTTACTTTTATTCACATATACTCAACTTTTCTCTTTACACACTCTCCAAAACTCAGAAACTGGTTTCTGCAGTTTCTCTTTCGAATCCGCTATGAACATTGTATCAACAAACAGCACAGTAAAATGACTCACCTCACAGGCAGCCCTACCCTCAACAGACCGCAGAAGTGCTCCTATTTCTAGAATCCTGCCATTCACCTATCTTACCATCCCATCTATGAACAAAATGAACAACCGGGGTGACATCAGACACCCACTGTCGCAGATCTGCCTTTGCCTTGACCCATTTACCTTTCCTTACCTTCCTCTATTTCTTCTCGCACAGACGCCATTCGCTATAAAAGCTCCTCTGTGCTCCTAGTGGCTTTCTTCCTAGACCATACATTCATAACATCTTCCACAGAGTTTCCCTATCAATCTTATCATATGCTTTTTCCAGGTCAATAAATGCCACATATAAATACTTCTATTTCTCTAATCCTTTCTCACACACAGTCTTTAAATCTAACACATATACATGGTCCCTGCTTGTTGTGACTATGTACATGGTTTTTCCTGATCTTAACTGTCTGTAGATGGTCCCTGCCTGGCCTAACTGTATGTACATGGTCCTTTTTGGCCCTGGCTGCATGTGTATGGCCCCTGCTGGTCCTGACCGTACGAATATGATCCCAATTTGTCCTGACCGTATGCGTATGGTCTCTGCTGCTCCTAATTCTATGCATATGGTCCCTGCTGGTCTAAGCTGTATGTGTATGGTGTCTGCTGCTCCTGACTCAATGTGCATGGTTCCTGCTGGTCTAAGCTGTATGTGTATGGTGTCTGCTGTTCTCGACTCTATGTGCATGGTTCCTGCTGCTCCTGGCTGGATGTACAGCCAGGCGCCTCCACTTCCAACAGGGAGAGTCAGCGTTGTCAATCTTCTCTTTCTGTGTGATGTGAACCCAGGGAGTATTGACTCGCTATCTCGAAGCCTTCATTAGCGATCTGGGCTGGAGGAGCGGGAGACGACTTAGGCCGGCGTGTGAGAGGGTAACAAGGTAGAGAGGGAAGAGTGGTTAGAGAGGACTACACTGACAGTTGACACCTTCATACTACGCAGTATTTAATGGAGCAAATATAGATATTAGTAGGACCGACCAAAATGCTGAGAGTGATATGGATCGCAAATTAAGACTTTAATCGAAACTTCTGCTAGAGGTCTGAATAATGCCATGATGCTACTCTCTCTCTCTCTCTCTCTCTCTCTCTCTCTCTCTCTCTCTCTCTCTCTCTCTCTCTCTCTCTCTCTCTCTCTCTCTCTCTCTCTCTCCTTAATTAGCCCGCACGCATGCTCATAGGCCAAGTCTTTACCTCCATCCAGGGAAAGAAATGTCACCTTTGCACCAGCTGGTTTGTCGCAAGGAGTACCTCTTACGACCCATTTAGTAGTTAAGAATGCATTTGAATAGTTACTTAACCCTTTCATTCTTAATACAATTATTCGGGAAATTGTCAAATGCTTTTATGTTTAATGAATACGATCAAGGAATATCAATTTCCATCACATCAACTGTTATTTGTTATGTTTCACGGTTTACAGTTTGGAACAAACATTTGGTATGTACCATAGGGTGGCGTTGTGCATAGTGAGATGTTGTGATGTCAGGAGAAGGGGTGGGGTCAACACCGCACAGGTGCAGCCATATGTCTGGCCTGGGTAAATCGATAATAAGTTACTGTATCCTGTCAGCTCTTCGTGAAGAATTATGACCTGTGGTCTTTGTTAGCTTTCGACAACACGTAAAGAAAGAAAACTTGCTGTTGTACGTTAAGACGCGTGGTTTGTACGAGTTTTTCTGGTGATTTTAAAGATATGCAGGTTATGATATCATATATTAGTATCGGGTCAGGCAAACTTAATGAACTGGTAAAAGGGTATGAATATCAAAATGTTGGCTGGCCAGATAATGAACATTGTCATTTTTCCATTTATTGTTCATATTGTTAGTAGGTTCAGTGTATTGGTGTTGGGTGTAATAGAAAAGTTATTTCAAAGCTCATCTTCAAGGCGAAGCAATTGAAAGGTCCCTGTAATGTTACTGACTAATGACAAACTTGATATCTGTATGAATCACTCATGACGACTCTCAGCTGATGTGTGACCGATCCTGCTATGACGACCACCACCACCACAGAGCATCTCTCCCACCACACTCCGCCACACTCCATGAAATAGCCGACATTGTCCTCATTGTTCCTGACGTCTTATATCATGCTCTGCTTCTTGCTTATTGAATCCCCATCACATGTTCAACATTACAGGAAACCAATGAAGTTTTCATCATGAACATGATATCCATGAGAAAAATATGACCACGTATGAACACTTATTCATACAGTAAGGTACAGTCAACTGGAGGATCTTTAACATAAAACTTCATAGTGTGGTGTTACATGAATTGTATATCAAATAACCATTCATTTACATGTATGATTATTACTTGATACGCTTAATCTTCAACGGGACCAGCCTGCAGAGACAAACATGTTAAAACAAAGCATTCCGTCTATTGTATTTGAACAATTAAGCCAGAGTGAAGAAAACTGGGATGGTGTGTAAGGTAGCGAATAGGAAGAAACCCGACCCATCATGCTTCATCTTCCTCCACCTTCAAGTTATGTTTTCTTTTCACCACCCTCACCTCTGAACCAACCCGACTCGTGGTGAATCCACCTTTGGTAGTTTAATCTTTACTAGTTGAAGGGTATTATCATTCATCATTAGTTTAGTAAAAGCCACTTTCATTTATGAGTCTTTATTATTTCCTACTTAGGTCAAAGTAACACTGGTACCAGAAGAAAGTTATCAATGATGTTGGGTCAATGGCATGTTCTCACGGCCTGAGCTCAGAGAACGCCTCTGTTTACTCATGCTTGGCTTCGAACTCACGAGTTGATATTCGTATGTTCACATACTTCGGAGAGGAAGGAGTGACATCATATGTTGTCAGTTTATCAAGACCATAGTTAACACTGCATATGTTATGGAATGCTGCAAATACTAGTAACAACTTCGATATGTGAAGCAAAACTCCGGATAATGAAAGCTTGGAAGCAGCTTGAAATGAAAATTTGAAGTAGCGAGTCGATAATCCCAGGGTTCACAGCTCACACAAAAGGAGAGGACTGACTGTTGACTGTATACACACGGTGTCTGCTGCTCCCACCTATGGACGTGCTCCTAGCTGACCGTGATTTTGTACACAGTATCCTTAGTAGCTCTGAGTCAAGAATGAAGTATTGGGTTATAGCGTGATGAGCTAGAAATCTTAGTACAGTAATTTTATGATGAATAATGACTAGTATGGGCAGTCATGTGATGATCTCTGACCGGAATAGATAGTCATATGTTCATGAGTTGGGAATGAAATAGTGGGTCAAGTAATTGTGTTAAGACTGGGGAAGAGGTGTAATGTTATAATGAAACAGGAGAGTAATACTTAATCATGTTACGATAAGTAAGAGAAATGGTGACTTGCTGGTAATTTTGTGATGACACTGGGCTGAAATAGTGGATCATGTTGAGTTAGGACTGGATAAAGTGGCTTATCATGTGATGAATTTGGAATGGCGTAATGAATCACTTTGATATGATTCTAGGTTTAGAATGCTGTAAGTTAGGGTAAAGATAGTAAGCTTTTTTATTTATTCATTTATTTTCCTTTGTCGCTGTCTCCCGCGTTAGCGATGTAGCGCAAGGAAACAGACGAAAGAATGACCCAACCCACCCACATACACATGTATATACATACACGCCCACACACGCAAATATACATACCTATACATCTCAACGTATACATATGAATACACACACAGACATATACATAATTACACATGTACATAATTCATACTGTCTGCCTTTATTCATTCCCATCGCCACCCCGCCACCCCTCTCCCCCCGGTATGTGCGCGAGGCAGCGCTAGGAAAAGACAACAAAGGCCACATTCGTTCACACTCAGTCTCTAGCTGCCATGTATGATGTACCGAAACCACAGCTCCCTTTCCACATCCAGGCCCCACAGAACTTTTCCATGGTTTACCCCAGACGCTTCACATGCCCTGGTTCAATCCATTGACAGCACGTCGACCCCGTTCCAATTCACTCTATTCCTTGCACGCCTTTCATCCTCCTGCATGTTCAGTCCCCGATCACTCAAAATCTCTTTCACTCCATCTTTCCACCTCCAATTTGGTCTCCCACTTCTCTTCGTTCCCTCCACCTCTAACACATATATCCTCTTGGTCAATCTTTCCTCACTCATTCCTTATATGTGACCAAACCATTTCAAAACACCCTCTTGTGCTCTCTCAGTCACACTCTTTTTACTACCACACATCTCTCTTACCCTATTATCACTTACTCGATCAAACCACCTCACACAGCATATTGTCCTCAAACATCTCATTTCCTGCACATCCACCCTCCTCCGCACAACTCTATCTATGGCCTATGCCTCGTAACCATATAACATTGTTGGAACCACTATTTCTTCAAACATACCTATTTTTGCTTTCCGAGATAATGTTCTCGACCTCCACACATTCTTCAACGCTTCCAGAACTTTCGCTCCCTCCCCTACCCTATGATTCACTTCCACTTCCATGGTTCCATACGCTGCCAAATCCACTCCCATACATCTAAAAGACTTCACTTCCTCCAGTTTCTCTCTATTCAAGCTTACTACCCTATTGACTTATCTCACAACCCTTCTGTACCTAATAACCTTGCTGTTATTCATATTTACATAGTAAGCTATGTTATGATATACTGTTGACAGATGAGCGGTTCTTATCATGTATTAGTAATGATGGAATACTGAGAAGTAATGAGGGTGCTGGAGACTGCAGTGATGACTCATTTTGTGATAAGTTAGAGCTGGAATAGTGACCATGATGTTAAAACGAGTTCACTGTGGAACAGGAAATGTTGTTGTCATCATGGTTGAATGGAGTACTAAGTCATATCTTGATAAATTCGAACGGGAATAGAAGGTTATCTTGCGATGAATTTGTGATGGTGTTGGAGATCATGTTATAATGTGTCTGGAATGGATGAATGAGCCATAGAATACAAACACATAGTGTAATGAATTAGCACTGCAAATTGGACTACTGACTGAGTTGTTGGTTATGTTGTGATGGGCTTGGCTAGAAGTCGTGAGTTATATTTTGATGAATCTGGGCTGGAATAGTAGGTTATTTAGTGATAGATTATTGATAAAATGTAGTGTCATGGTATGAAGCATTAGAACATACTGTGGTAACTGAGTGATGGAATCGTACTTTACTTGGAAATTATTTTGAATTTGGAGTAAAAGGTTAAAAGTTTCTCAGCCAGGACACGAGTTCTGGGATGGGTGAGTTAAGACTGGAATCATGTAGCATCTTGTGATGAACCTGGATCTGAGAAGCGAGGCATATTGTGATGAACTATAAGACTGTAATAGTGTAGGTCATGATGTGTTATGGTTGTTTAGTCATTGATATAATCATCTCAAACTGCCCTTCATTCTCTCAAGATTTATAATACAAGTTAATGACATTTTCTTCAGGTTTGTTATCTTCGTTTCGTTTGTCCACCATGTCAGTGTTATTTATAAAACTTCACATTGATAGTTATTCGAATAGATTTTACTAGAAAATCGTACTGAGTCAGCATTGATGAGAAATATCTGATTTGAACAGCTGAGGAATACATTAAATTTTGGCGTGTGAACCGGTAATATGGTCGAGATGTGCTTCAAATGTGAGACTATTTTCATAATGTTGCTCTCTCTCTCTCGGTGTGTGAGCTATCTTGTGAAATGCATGAGCCGGGCTACACTCACCTTGATACCTAAGCATGTATTATGCATGACCCTGGGGACCACTGATAGCGCACGGTCACTCCTACCTGCCTTAGCTCAGGTAGGAGTGTTGCCACTGGTAGTGAAGCCTCACTGATGCAAGGAAACTGCCTGAGCCCAGGAAGGACTGTTAAGCCATTGATGAATTATTAACCTACCAGCGTCTGAAGCGACTCCTGCATAATAAATGATAGCGGCTAAGCTGGTGGGCTGGATTTAACATCAATTTTCCAAAATGTAAAAGGTCGAGTATTCTGATGGAAAGGTGTTTAAGGCAAGCGTTGTTACGACAAAGGATAAACATTGTAAGAGGCAGAGAGAGAAATCCTGCGTTAATGAAAAGGTAAAGGATATTTGTAGAAGAGACTTGGATATTAATCCATTTAAATCTAAGGCCAGGAGAGTGTGGAACAGTTTATAGGGATAGATGAATGACATTATAAAGGAGCAAGTGAGAAGAGTAATGATGTATACAGGAGTAGCAAATGAACGACATAGTAAAGACTGGAGGCGAAGCTGCAACAGCTCAGTCTGTGTGGCAGGTTTGTGTTATCATGGGAAGGTGTGTGTCTGATGATTGGACTAAGGTAATTGTTGCTACGTTTGACAGAGGTAGATTGACTCAAAAGTCATTTAAGGAATTACAAAGTGTTCTTGACAGAATGGTCAAGATGTGTAGTAGAATTGTCACTGATCATGTTAACTGGAACGTTGAACTTCATGTAAGGAAAATAATGAATTTAAAAGGAACGGGGGCATTCGGACCAGTGTTTTGCATGTGGGCTGCTGGAGAAGAATGTTTCGTAATAACACATGAAAACTGATGCAGTGCTGATCTATCTAGAAATAGCATATAGCGAAGTGCATAGTACACATAGATTACTTCCATAAGATTTTAAGATGTTTTATAACGGAAAGCGTAATTGGATATGAGAGTGCACTGTACACACAGTATGTGCGATGTGGAAGGAATATGTGAGTTTATCATGCCTTCTCAGTACCAACCATATGGTTCTCTACGTTACATAAGCTATAAATTTTCAAGTGAGGTGAGAATGCAGTTGGGGGAAGTGGGGCTATAACTGAGACCTGCATTGTGCATGTGAACTACTGTGGAGTGGAATACAAGCAAACGCAGCTACTCTTTACTGAATGAGTTAGTTGAAGTGGTAAGTCGCTTTGATGTATTTGTATATGGAGGACTGAAAGTAAATGCCATTCAAAGGATAATTCATATCTTTGAATTAGGAGGATAAGAAAATATTAAAATCATTTAAATATTTAGGAGTAGCGATCAATAAAGTGAAGAGGTGTTTGAAATTATGAACAGTCTTATAAAGAAAGGAAGACCTGGAGATGCGTAGAGAAACTTGTAAATGGTAAGCCTACTACTACACCGCCTATCGTACCCCAGCCTGCTACTGCACCGCCTATCGTACCCCAGCCTGCTACTGCACCGCCTATCGTACCCAATCGCACCTCTCTCCTATTTCGCAAACTATTGTATACTTACCTATTGCCGCATCAACAATCGTCTCTCAGCCTACTAATGCACCAGTTTACTACTGCAATGAATGTCGTACATGCCAACTTCTGTTCCAACTATCGAACCCCATCCTACTACTACACCAATTTGCGTACCCCAAGATACTAATGAGCCAATTACCGCACCAAAGCTAATCATTTCACCAACTATCGTACTCCATCGTACAACTACACCAACTATGGTACACAAGCCTATTAGTTCACAAAATATCGTATCTCATCCTACTATTGGAACAGCAGTCGTATCCCATCTTACCACTTCACCAACAATTGTACCCCTAACTATCGGATAGCAGCACGCTGCTGCACTACTATCGTATCACAGACTACTACTACTGCGCTAAGTATCGTGCGAAAGCCTATTCTGCACCAGCTATGGTACACCAGCCGACTCCTGCAAAAGCTTTCGTACCCCAGATTATCAGTGCAACATCTATCGTACACCATCCTACTTATGCACCAACTATCGTACCCCAGCCTATTAATAGATAAATTATTGTTCCCAGCCTAGTATTCCACCAATTTCTGTACTCCAGTCTACCACTGCCTATCGCACCCTAATCTACTAGTGCCCCAGCTACAATACCCCACTCTATTCTTGCACTAATTATTGTACTCCAGCCTACTATTGCATCAGCTCTGGTACCCTAACCTACGACTGCACCAACCATTGTAGCCCAGCCTACTACTGCACCATCTATCATCCCTTAGCCTTCTGCACCAAATATCGCACCCTGTCCTACTACAGCACCAACTATCGTACTACAGCTTGCCACTGCACCACCGATCGTAGCACATCCTATGACTGCACCGCTTGTCGTACCCCAGCACAGTTCTGCACTATCAAAGTCAGCCTACTGTTGCACCACCCATTGCCCCCCCAGCCTACTACTACACCAACTATAGTATACAGCCTACGAGAATATTGACTATCATGCCTTAGCCTGCATATGATACAATTTTCCTACCTCAGCCTACTATTTCACCAACTATTGTACCCCAGACTACTATTGCACACATTATCGTACAACTGTCATAACCCAAAATACTATATCACCAACTAAAGTATCGCAGCCAACTGCTACACTGACTGTAGAACCCCAGCCTACCACGGCAACAGCTATGGTACACCCACCTGCTACTGCACCAATCATCATACCCCAGCCAACTACTGTACCAACTATCGTTCCTCAGCCTATTACTACACCAACTATCGTATCCCAGCTTACTATTTCACAAAGTATTAACTGTCGCAAGCTTACTGCCGCGTCAAGTATTGCCCCCAGCCTACATCTACCCCAGCTGTCCTACTCCAACCTACTAACGAAAAAATTTTTGTAACCCAACCCTCTATTTCACCAACTGTCATAACCCAGCCTCCTACTGCACCAAATACTACTTTTGAACCAATAATCGGAACGTATCCTGCTACTGCACCACATATCGTACCCCAGCCTACTACTGCACTAACTATCGAACACCAGCCTACTACTACACCAAGTATCGTATATCAGCCTGCCGCTGCAACATCTATCGTTCTCTAAAATACTAATGCACTATCTGTCATACACCATCCTACCACTACACCAACTATCGCACCCCAGCCTACTTCAGCACAAATTATCGTACACCAGTCTGCTACTTCACCATCTATCGTACAGCCTACTACTATTCCAACTATCGTACCTTAGCCAACTACTGCACCATCTAACGTACCTCAGCATATTACTGCATGATCATCTCCCAGCCCACGATTCAACCTACTAGTGTACACCAGCATACTGGTGTTCCATCTATCGTACACTAGCCTATTACTGCACCAGTTATACGACCCCAGCAAGCCTACCACTTCACCATTTATGTTACACCAACCTGCTACTTTATCATCTGTCCTGCACCAGCATACTACTGTTCCCACTATCGTACCCT
Organism: Panulirus ornatus; assembly: GCF_036320965.1. Classification (NCBI taxonomy): domain Eukaryota; kingdom Metazoa; phylum Arthropoda; class Malacostraca; order Decapoda; family Palinuridae; genus Panulirus; species Panulirus ornatus. The sequence goes on from NC_092241.1 coordinate 21,700,816, forward strand.
AGCTCACTACCGCATCATCTATCGCATACCCGCCGACTACTGCACCAACATTCGTACAGTAGCCTATTCCTGCAGAAACTATCGAACGCCAGCTTATCACTCCAACAACTACGTACATCGGCCTATGCTGCACCAACAAACTTACAGTAGCCTATTACTGCACCAACTATCGTACACCAGCCTAATACTGCACCAACTATCGTACACCAGCCTAATACTGCACCAACTATCGTACACCAGCCTAATACTGCACCAACTATCAAAGCAAACTTTAGTACTGCACCATCAATCGTCCGTTAGCCTTCTACTTCACTAAACGTGGTACATTAACGTAGAAATGCACAAAACTATCGTAACATTGCCTACTGCTGCGTCCACCACCATACTGCTCCACCAGCTATCGCACCTCAACCCACTACTGCAACAAATATCGTACCCCAGCCTACTGTTGTGCCAATTATCGTACCTAAGCCTATTGCTGCACCAGCTATCGTTCTTCATTCCGCTACTGCGCCAACTGTCGTAACCTAGAGTACTATGTCACCAACTATGATACGGCAGCCTACTGATGCAAGAGCTATCATGCCCCTTCCTACTACTGCACCAACTATTATATCCTAACATAACCACCGCACTAAATATCGCACCCCAGCTAACTGCTGCACTAACTATCGTACCCCTGCCTACTATTTCACCAACTATCGTACCAAAACCTCCTACTGCAGCAGATATCTTAATCTCAGATGCTACTTTTAAGCAAACTATAAAAACTCAGCCTACTGTTGTCCCGACTATCGTACCCCAGCCTACTACTGCGCCAGCTCTCGTACCCTGGGTTAGTGCTGCAACAACTATCGAACACCAGCCCACTACTACACCAACTATAGCACACCAGCTACTACTGCAACGAATATCGTTCCCCAAAATACCAGTCCACCATCTACTACTGCATCAACAATAGCACCTTAGTCCTCTACTGCACCAACTATCGTACACTAGCCTACTACTTCACCATTCATCGTACACAAGCATAATACTGCACTACTTGAAATGGTGAAGCATACTACTTCACCATTCATCGTAAACAAGCCTGCTATTTCACCATCTATCGTACATTAGCCTATTACTTCACCATCTTTCATATACCATCCTACTACTGTTTGAACTATCGTACCACAGATTACTACTGCACCATCTAATATACCTCAGCCTACCACTGCACCAAATATCGTAACCCAGCTTACTACTGCGCCAACCATCATATACCTGCCAAATACTACACCAGCAAACCAACAATAGCCTATTACTGCACAAACTACCGTAAACCAGTCTACTACTGCACCATCCATCGTCAACTAGCCTATTGCTTCAGTAACCGTTGTACACTAGCCTAGGCCTGCACAAACTATCGTAGCCCAGCCTGTCATTTCAACATTACCGTACACCAATCTACTATTGCACCAACCATCGTACCCTAGCCTACTACTGCGCCAATTATCGTACCTCAAAATACAATTTGACCAACTATCGTACCGCAGCATACTGCTGCACCAACTATCATACCCCAGCCTTCTATTGCACTACCTATTGTACCCAAGACTACAGCTGCACCAACTGTCTTATTCTAACATACTAATGACCAATTGTCGTACCCCAGCTTAAAGATTTACCCATTTTTGTACCCCAGCTTACTCCTGCACTAATGATCGTATCCCAGCCTACTGCTGCACAGTGTCATACCCCAGCCTACTATATCACCAACCATCGTACCCCAGCTTACTACTGCACCAACTATCGCACCCCAGCATACTGCTGCATCAACTATCGTACATTGGCCTGTTACTGCACTATCATACACCAGCCTATTACTGCACTACTTATTGTACCCCAGCCAAAATGCACTAATTGTCGTATTCTAATCTGCTAATGAACCAAGTGTCGAACCCCACCTTAAAACTTTACCAATATCGTACCCAAGCATACTGCTGCACTAATTATCGCACCCTAGTCTACTGTTGCACAGATTATCATACCCCAACCTACTACTTCGTCAAATATCGTACCACAGCGTACTACTGCACCAGCTATCGTGCCCCAGCATACTGCTGCATCAACTGTGGTACAGCAGCTTAACACTACACCAGCTATCAAACCCCACATAATGCAGCAATACTATCATAATCAAGACTACTGCTGCGCCAACTACAGCTATCGTATTCCGCCTACTACTGCACCAACTAACGTACCACATTCTACTACTGCAACAAGTATCATACCCCAGATTACTATTTCACCAGCTATCGTACGGCAGCTTGCTGCAGCATCAACTATCGTACCTCTACCTATTACTGCCTCAATTATCGTATCTTAGCCTACTATTGCACCATCTATCGTACCCCAGCCAAATACTGCACTAACTGTCGTACACAATTCTACTGCACCTTCTATCGTACCCCAGTCTACTACTGCATCGACTATAGTACCCAGCCTACTAGTGCACTATCTATTGTACATCAGCTTACTAATGCACCAACGTTTGTTCCACAGCTTATTACTGCACCAACTATCGTGCGCTTTCCTACTACTTTACCATATATCTTATGCTAGTCTACTATTGATCCATGTTATCGCAGCCAAATAATGCACCAGCTAACGCACCCTAACCCACTACTGCACCAAATATCGTACTCCAGGCTACTGCTGCACTAGCTATCTTAAACCAGCCTACTAATACACTAACTGTCTTACACCAACCTACTACAGCACAAACTATCATATAACAGCCTATTACTGTATTAACAAACGTACTCCAACCTTGTATTTCAACAACCATCGTACCCCAGCCTACTACTGTACCAACCATTGTACCCCATCCTACTGCAACACCAGCTATTGTACCCCAGAATAATATCTAATTAACTACTGTACCAATTGTCGTGCGCTTGCCCACTATTTTACTATCCATCTTATACTAGTCTACTATTGTTCCAACTCTGTTATCCCAGCCTACCACTGCACCAGTTATCATACCCTAACTTACTACTGAACCAGATATTGTATCCCAGCCTACTACTGCTCAACCATTATACTCCAGCCTACTATTGCACCAACTATCGTACATCAGCCTCTACTTCACTATCTATCATACACTAGCCTACCACTGATCCAGCTGTGTTACCGCAACCTAATAGTACACGTATCCTAACCCACTACTACAGCAAATATCGCACCCCAGCTTACTACTGCACCAATTATCGCACCCCAGCTTACTACTGCACCAATTATCGAACACTTGTCTACTGCTATACTTACTATAGCAAACTAGCTTGCTACTAAATAAACTGTCTTACATCAGCCTACCACTGGGCCAATAGTCGTACACCAGCTTGCTATTAAAAGAAAGTATCGTAATACAGCCTACTGTTTCACCAACTATAGCACCTTAGTCTTCTTCTGCATCAACTATCTACGATTGTACCCTAACCTACTACTGCACCAACTATCGTACCACAGCCTATTACTGCACCAACTACCTTACACTATCCTACTACTGCACCAACTATCGTACCACAGCCTATTACTGCACCAACTACCTTACACTATCCTACTACTGCACCAACTATCGTACCACAGCCTATTACTGCACCAACTACCTTACACTATCCTACTACTGCACCAACTATCGCACCACAGCCTATTACTGCACCAACTACCTTACACTATCCTACTACTACACCAACTATCGTACCACAGCCTATTACAGCCTATTACTGCACCAACTACCTTACACTATCCTACTACTGCACCAACTATCGCACCACAGCCTATTACTGCACCAACTACCTTACACTATCCTACTACTACACCAACTATCGCACCACAGCCTATTACTGCACCAACTACCTTACACTATCCTACTACTGCACCAACTATCGCACCACAGCCTATTACTTCACCAACTACCTTACACTATCCTACTACTACACCAACTATCGTACCACAGCCTATTACTGCACCAACTACCTTACACTATCCTACTACTGCACGAACTATCGTCCCTCAGGCTAAAATTGCTCCATCTGTCGTACACCAGCCTACTCCTAACACCATCCATCCTACCATAGACTACTACTGCTGCTATTATTGTACAACAGTCTACTACGTCACTATCTATCGTACAGAAATCTGTTATCTTTCCAGTTATCGTACCCCAGCCTACTACTGCATCATCTAACGTACCCAAGCCTACTACTGCACCAACTATCATATTCAACCATACTACTGCACCAACTATCGTAAACCAGCCTACTACTGCACCAACTATCGTAAACCAGCCTACTACTGCACCAACTATCGTGCCCCAGCCTACTTGTGCACCAACTGTCATACACCATCCTGCATCTACACCAACTATCGTAACCCGACCTACTAGTGTAGCAACTATCGTACACCAGCCTACTACTGCATCATCTATAGTACACCAGCATACTACTCTACCAAGTATCTCACCCAAGCGTACTACTGCGCCATCTATCCTATCCCAGCTTCCGACTACACCATCAGTCGTGTATCATCCTACTACTGGGCCAACTATCGTACACAAAAAAAGCTATTTCACCAAATATCGTATGTCAGCCTACTGCTCCACCAACCTTCTAGTGCATCAACTATCGCATTGTAGCCTATCACTTCAACAACTATCATAACCAGAAAACTATTTCACTGTCATACACCATCCTACTTTTGCATCAGTCTACTAATGCACCATCTATCGTACACCATCCTATTACCGCACCAACTATCGTACCCAGCCTATTTCTGCAGCAACAATCGTACCCACATCTATTGCTGCAACAATTATCGTGCACCAGCCTACTACGACACCAATTATCATCAATCAGCTATTAGTACATCATCTATCGTAAACCAGCAGACTACTGAACCAAATATCGTACCCCAACTTACTACCGTAGCAACTATCGTGCACCGGTCTATTAAGTCAGCAGCCCATTACAGTTCCAATCATCGTACCCTAGCCTGATACTGCACCATTTAACGTATCCCAACCCACTATTGCACCAACTGTTATATTCTACCATACTACTGCACCAACTATCGTACACCAGCCTACCACTGCACCAATTATTGTACACCGACCTACTGCTTTCCATCTCGTAAACTAGCTTACTACTGTACCAACTATTATTCCCAAGCTTAATCAATATTGCACCAACTATCGTATATCAACCTACTACTGTACCATCCATCGTAACCCGGTCTAATAAAGCATCATTTATTGTACATTAGCCTGCTACGAAACCAGCGATCATACACCAGACTTTTACTGTACCAGATATTGCACTCAATCCTACAACTTCACCAAGCATCGTTCCTTAGCCTAATTCTTAACCAACAATCGTTCACCAGTTTACTACTACACCAACTTTAGTACCTCACCCTTCTAATTCACCAGCTATCACACCCCAGCCTACTACGATACCAACTATCGAACACCAGCCTATTACTGCACTAACTATAGTACTCCACCCTACTAATTCACCAACTATCGTAGCATAGCGTACTAATACGACAGCTATCGTACCCCAGCCTATTACGGCACCAACTATCAAACACCAGCCTACTAATGCACCAACTATGGTACCACGGCTTACTATTGCACCAACTATCGTAACCCAGCCTACTAGTGCACAATTTTTAGTGCACCAGCCTACTTCTGCACCAGCTATCGTAGCCCAGGCTATCGCTGCAGCAAGTACAGTACACTTGCCTACTAGTGCACCATCTATTGTTCTCCAGCTTATTATTGTAACATGTATCGTACGCCAGCGTCCCACTGCACCATCTATGCACCAAGCTCCCTACTTCACCATGAATAGTACACCAGCCTACTTCTCCACCAACTATTGTGCCCCAGAATACTATTTCACCAAATACAGTACGGTAGTCTGCTGCTGCACCATACTTTCATACTCCAGCCTACTTTTGCGTCAATTACCGTATCCCAGCCTACTTCTGCGTCAACTACCGTACCCAGTCACGTACTGCACTAACTATCGCATACCATCCTACTAAAACAGCCTATTAACGCACCATCTATAGTACACCATCTTAATACTGTACTAACTATCGTCCCACAGCCCACTACTGCACCAACTATTGTACGCCAGCCTAGTCCTGCTCCACCAATCGTACCCCATCCAACTACTGCATCAACTATCGTTATGAAGCCTATAATTTCAATAAGTATCGTGTCCCAGCCTAATACTATATCTTCTATCGTCTACCAGACTGTTACTGCACCAATTATCGTACCCCAGCTTACTCCAATTATCGTATCCCGGCCTACTATTTCACCAACTGTCGTACCCCAGCCTACTATTACACCAACTATCGTAACCCAGCCTACTGCTGCATTATCTATCATAACCCAGCCTATAATATCACCAAATATAGTACCCTTGCTTATTACTACACAAACTAAATTACCTCATCCTACTACTGTACTATCGTACCCGGGATACTATTCAACCAAATATCGTACCGAAACATATTGCTCTACCAACTATCGTACTCAAGGCAACTACGGCATCAACTTTCCTAACCAAAACTGCTACTGCACCAACTATTGTACCCCAGCCTATTACTGCACCAACTATTGTACTCCAGCCTATTACTGCACCATCTATTGTACTCCAGCCTATTACTGCACCAACTATCGTACAGCAGTCTACTATTTCACTGTCGATCATTCAGCAGCCTGTTAATGTTCCAGTTATAGTACCCCAGTATATTATTGCACCTTTTGATATACCCCAACCTACTTCTGCTCCAACTGCCATATTCAACCATACTACTGCACAACCTATGATACACCAGCTTACTCCTGCACCAACTATTATACCCCACTCCACTATTGCACCAACTATCGTACACCAGCCTACACCTCCACAATCTATCATACCCCAACTTACTACTTCACCAGCTATCGTACACCAGCCTACAACTCCACCGTCTATTATACCCTAACCTACTACCTCACCAACTATCGTACACCGGTTTACTACTGCACCAACTATAGCATTCCACTCTACTATTTTACTAACTATCGTATCTCAACGTCATCTATCTCACCCACAATCTACTAACCCACCAACTATCGTATCAGTGTCTTTTCTTTAACCACCCATCATACCCCAGCCTACTATTGCACCAACTATCGTACACCAGCCTACTACTGCGCCAACTATCGTACACCAGCCTACTATTGCACCACCTATCGTTCACCAGCCTACTATTGCACCAACTATCGTATCCCAGTCAAATACTGCATCATATGTTGTACACTACCTGCTACGAAACCAACGATCGTACACAAGCCATTTATTAGACCAGCTATCGCGCTCCATCCTACTACTTCACCAACTATCGTACACCAATTTACTACTGCACCAATTATAGTATTCCATTCTATTATCTTACCAAATATCGTATGCCAAAGTACTAAAGTACTAATATGACAACTATCGCACCCTTAGCTTACTCCCATACTAACAGTCGTATCCGTAACTATTCTTTCACCAACTATCATATCTCAGCCTACTACTTCTCCAACTATCGTACAGCAGCTTACTACTACTGCACCATTTACAGGGCCACAGCCTACGAGTGCATAATTTGTCGTGCACCAGCCTATTTTTACACCTACTATCGTACACCAGCCAACCCTACTACTTCAACATCTATCGTACCCCAGCGTGTTAGTGCACCAACTATCGTATCCCAGCCTACTATTTAACCAATTAACATACCCGACACAACGGGTAGGCAAGCTATCTTACCCCAGCCTACTACCTCAGCAACAATCATACCCAAGCCTACTATTTTACCAACCATCATATCCAAGCACACTGGTGCACCATCTATCGTACCTCAACCAACTACTGCACCAACTATTATACCCAAGCCTACTACTGCACCAACTATCGTACCCAAGCCTACTACTGCACCAACTATCGTACCCAAGCCTATTGCTGCACCAACTATCATACCCAAGCCTACTGCTGCACGAACTATCATACCCAAGCCTACTACTGTACCATCATACCAAAGCCTAATACTGTACCATCTATCATACCCGAGCCTATTGCTGCACCAACTATCATACCCAAGCCTACTACTGCACGAACTATCATACCCAAGCCTACTACTGTACCATCATACCAAAGCCTAATACTGTACCATCTATCATACCCAAGCCTACTGCTGCACCAACTATCGTACCCAAGCCTACTACTGCACGAACTATCGTACCCAAGCCTACTACTGTACCAACTATCGTACCCAAGCCTACTACTGTACCATCATACCAAAGCCTAATACTGTACCATCTATCATACCCAAGCCTACTACTGCACCAGCTATCATACCCAAGCCTACTACTGTACCAGCTATCATACCCAAGCCTACTACTGCACCAGCTATCATACCCAAGCCTACTACTGCACCAGCTATCATACCCAAGCCTACTACTGCACCAGCTATCATACCCAAGCCTACTACTGTACCATCATACCAAAGCCTAATACTGTACCATCTATCATACCCGAGCATACTAATGCACCAACCATCATATCCTAGACTACTACTGCACCAGCTATCCTACATTAGCTTAGATTACTGGTGCACCAGCTATCGTGCCCCGCCGTTATACTACACCAACAATCGTACTTCATCCTACATTACACAAACTACCGTATATCTCACAACTACTGCACTAATTGACTTACAGTAGCCTACTACCGCACCAATCACCATACACCAGCCTGCAACTGCGCCAGCTATCGTACACCAGCCTACAACTGCACCATCAATCGCACATCAGCCTACTGCTGTACCAATTATCTTACGCGAGCCAACTACTTGAACCAGCTATCGTACATCAGCCCATTACTGCGCTTACTGTAAAGTGAAACCAGCCCATCATTTCCCATCATCAACAGAAGTTTTACACAAAATCTATACAATCTTTATCATCTGCTCTGCTCTCCTGCTAATTACCTTACCGGGCGGAAAATTGAAATTTTGGGAGCGAGAGAATAATTTCATAATGTAATAGAATATTTTCCATACATATGGTATTCTGGGTACCTTTGGCTGAGCAATTTCAAAAAATCATTCACCTTTATTTTTTGTTTCAAACTCTCTGTATATATGTCTTGGACAATCGCATGTTTACCAAATGGTATCCTAGCTTCGTCATTTCGATGTATATCAAGTGACTTATATTTCTCTCTTGTGTCTCCCCTGATGATGTGATTATTACAAGAAAGTGCACTTGGGAACTTACCGTGCTTCATTTTCCCCGTGCATTCATAGGAATACATACATACATATATATATATATATATATATATATATATATATATATATATATATATATATATATATATATATATATATATATATATATATATATATATATTTACTTATTTATTTTATTTCTTTCGCTTTGTCGCTGTCTCCCGCGTTAGCGAGGTAGCGCAAAGAAATATACGAAAGAATGGCCCAGCCCACCCACATACACATGTATATACATACACGTCCAAACACGCAAATATATATACCTATACATCTCAACGTATACATGTATATACACACACAGACATATACATATATACACGTGTACATAATTCATACTGTCTGTCTTTAATCATTCCCATCCCCACCTCGCCACACATGTAATAACCCCCTCCCCATCATGTGTGAGAGGTAGTGCTAGGAAAAGACAACAAAGGCCCCATTCGTTCACATTCAGTCTCTAGCTGTCATGTAATAATGCACCGAAACCACAGCTCCCTTTCCACATCCAGGCCCCAAAAAACTCTCCATGGTTTACCCCAGACGCTTCACATGCCCTAGTTCAATCCATTGACAGCACGTCGGCCCAGGTATACCATATCGTTCCAATTCACTCTATTCCTTCCACGCCTTTCACCCTCCTGCAGGTTCAGGCCCCGAACACTCAAAATACTTTTCACTCCATCTTTCCACCTCCAATTTGGTCTCCCACTTCTCCTCGTTCCCTCCACCTCCGACACATATATCCTCTTGGTCAATCTTTCCTCACTTATTCTCTCCATGCGACCGAACCATTTCAAAACACACTCTTCTGCTCTCTCAACCATACTCATTTTATTTCCACACATCTCTCTTACCCTTACATTACTTACTCGATCAAACCACCTCACACCACATATTGTCCTCAAACATCTCATTTCCAGCACATCCACCCTCCTGCGCACAACTCTATCCATAGCCCACGCCTAGCAACCATACAATGTTGTTTGAACCACTATTCAATCAAACATACACATTTTTGCTTTCCGAGATAATGTTCTCGACTTCCACACATTCTTCAACGCTCCCAGAATTATCGCCCCCTCCCCCATCCTATGATTCACTTCCGCTTCCATGGTTCCATCCGCTGCCAAAGCCACTCTCAGACATCTAAAACACTTCACTTCATCCAGTTTTTCTCCATTCAAACTTACCTCCCAGTTGAGTTGACCCTCACCCCTACTGTACCTAATAACCTTGCTCTTATTCACATATACTCTTAACTTTCTTCTTTCACACACTTTACCAAACTCAGTCACCAGCTTCTGCAGTTTCTCACAGGAATCAGCCACTAGCGCTGTATCATCAGCGAACAACAACTGACTCAGTTCCCAAGCTCTCTCATCCACAACAGACTGCATACTTGCCACTCTTTACATAACTCTTGCATTCACCTCCCTAACAACCCCACCCATAAACAAATTAAACAACCATAGAGACATCACACACCCCTGCCGCAAACCTACATTCACTGAGAACCAATCACTTTCCTCTCTTCCTACACGTACACATGCCTTACATCCTCGATAAAAACTTTTCACAGCTTCTAACAACTTGCCTCCCACACCATATATTCTTAATACCTTCCACAGAGCATCTCTATCAACTCTATTATATGCCTTCTCCAGATCCATAAATGCTACATACAAATCCATTTGCTTTTCTAAGTATTTCTCACATACATTCTTCAAAGCAAACACCTGATCGACACATCCTCTACCACTTCTGAAACCACACTGCTCTTCCCCAATCTGATGCTCTGTACATGCCTTCACCCTCTCAATCAATATATATATGTGTGGAAGTCGAGAACACTATCTCGGAAAGCAAAAATGGGTATGTTTGAGGGAATAGTGGTTCCAACAATGTTGTATGGTTGCGAGGCGTGGGCTATGGATAGAGATGTGCGCAGGAGGATGGATGTGCTGGAAATGAGATGTTTGAGGACAATGTGTGGTGTGAGGTGGTTTGATCGAGTAAGTAACGTAAGGGTAAGAGAGATGTGTGGAAATAAAAAGAGCGTGGTTGAGAGAGCAGAAGAGGGTGTTTTGAAATGGTTTGGGCACATGGAGAGAATGAGTGAGGAGAGATTGACCAAGAGGATATATGTGTCGGAGGTGGAGGGAACGAGGAGAAGAGGGAGACCAAATTGGAGGTGGAAAGATGGAGTGAAAAAGATTTTGTGTGATCGGGGCCTGAACATGCAGGAGGGTGAAAGGAGGGCAAGAAATAGAGTGAATTGGAGTCATGTGGTATACAGGGGTTGACGTGCTGTCAGTGGATTGAAGCAAGGCATGTGAAGCGTCTGGGGTAAACCATGGAAAGCTGTGTAGGTATGTATATTTGCGTGTGTGGACGTGTGTATGTACATGTGTATGGGGGGGGGGGGGGGGGTTGGGCCATTTCTTTCGTCTGTTTCCTTGCGCTACCTCGCAAACGCGGGAGACAGCGACAAAGTATAAAAAAAAAAAAAAAAAAAAAAAAAATATATATATATATATATATATATATATATATATATATATATATATATATATATATATATATATATATATCTATATATATATATATATATATATATATATATATATATATATATATATATATATATATATATATATATATATATATATATATATATATTCTTTTTTTTTTTTCATACTATTCGCCATTTCCCGCGATAGCGAAGTAGCGTTAAAAACAGAGGACTGGGCCTTTGAGGGAATATCCTCACCTGGCCCTCTTCTCTGTTCCTTCTTTTGGAAAATTAAAAAAAAAGACGAGAGGGGAGGATTTTCAGCCTCCCGATCCCTTCCCTTTTAGTCGCCTTCTACGACAAGCAGGGAATACGTAGGAAGTATTCTTTCTCCCCTATCCCCATGGAAATATATCCCTAAATATATATATATATATATATATATATATATATATATATATATATATATATATATATATATATATATATATATATATATATATATATATATATATATATATATACATATATATATATATATATATTCATATATATATATATATACATATATATGTATATATATGTATATATATATATATATATATATATATATATACATATATATATATATATATATATATGAATATATATATATATATATATATATATATATATATATATATATATATATATATATATATATATATATATATATATATATATATATATATATATATATATATATATATATATATATTTGCAGGGAAAAAATGAAATTGAGTGGGAGACGTATAAAAGAAAGAGACAGGAGGTCAAGAGAAAGGTGCAAGAGGTGAAAAAAAGGGCAATGAGAGTTGGGGTGAGAGAGTATCATTAAATTTTATGGAGAATAAAAAGATGTTCTGGAAGGAGGTAAATAAAGTGCGTAAGACAAGGGAGCAAATGGGAACTTCAGTGAAGGGCGCAAGTGGGGAGGTGATGTGAGAAGGAGATGGAGTGAGTATTTTGAAGGTTTGTTGAATGTGTTTGATGATAGAGAGGCAGATATAGGGTGTTTTGGTCGAGGTGGTGTGCAAAGTGCGAGGGTTAGGGAAAATGAGTTGGTAAACAGAGAAGAGGTAGTAAAAGCTTTGCGGAAGATGAAAGCCGGCAAGGCAGCAGGTTTGGATGGTATTGCAGTGGAATTTATTAAAAAAGGGGTTGACTGTATTGTTGACTGGTTGGTAAGGTTATTTAATATATGTATGACTCATGGTGATGTGCCTGAGGATTGGCGGAATGCGTGCATAGTGCCATTGTACAAAGGCAAAGGGGATAAGAGTGAGTGCTCAAATTACAGAGGTATAAGTTTGTTGAGTATTCCTGGCAAATTATATGGGAGGGTATTGATTGAGAGGGTGAAGGCATGTACAGAGCATCAGATTGGGGAAGAGCAGTGTGGTTTCAGAAGTGTTAGAGGATGTGTGGATCAGGTGTTTGCTTTGAAGAATGTATGTGAGAAATACTTAGAAAAGCAAATGGATTTGTATGTAGCATTTATGGATCTGGAGAAGGCATATGATAAAGTTGATAGAGATGCTCTGTGGAAGGTATTAAGAATATATGGTGTGGGAGGCAAGTTGTTAGATGCAGTGAAAAGTTTTTATCGAGGATGTAAGGCATGTGTACGTGTAGGTGGAGAGGAAAGTGATTGGTTCTCAGTGAATGTAGGTTTGCGGCAGGGGTGTGTGATGTCTCCATGGTTGTTTAATTTGTTTATGGATGGGGTTATTAGGGAGGTGAATGCAAGAGTTTTGGAAAGATGGGCAAGTATGAAGTCTGTTGGGGATGAGAGAGCTTGGGAAGTGAGTCAGTTGTTGTTCGCTGATGATACAGTGCTGGTGGCTGATTCATGTGAGAAACTGCAGAAGCTGGTGACTGAGTTTGGTAAAGTGTGTGAAAGAAGAAAGTTAAGAGTAAATAAGAATAAGAGCAAGGTTATTAGGTACAGTAGGGTTGAGGGTCAATTCAATTGGGAGGTGAGTTTTAATGGAGAAAAACTGGAGGAAGTGAAGTGTTTTAGATATCTGGGAGTGGATCTGGCATCGGGTGGAACCATGGAAGCGGAAGTGGATCATAGGGTGGGGGAGGGGGCGAAAATTCTGGGGGCCTTGAAGAATGTGTGGAAGTCGAGAACATTATCTCGGAAAGCAAAAATGGGTATGTTTGAAGGAATGGTGGTTCCAACAATGTTGTATGGTTGCGAGGCGTGGACTATGGATAGAGTTGTGCGCAGGAGGATGGATGTGCTGGAAATGAGATGTTTGAGGACAATGTGTGGTGTGAGGTGGTTTGATCGAGTAAGTAACGTAAGGGTAAGAGAGATGTGTGGAAATAAAAAGAGCGTGGTTGAGAGAGCAGAAGAGGGTGTTTTGAAATTGTTTGGTCACATGGAGAGAATGAGTGAGGAAAGATTGACCAAGAGGATATATGTGTCGGAGGTGGAGGGAACGAGGAGAAGAGGGAGACCAAATTGGATATGGAAAGATGGAGTGAAAAAGATTTTGTGTGATCCGGGCCTGAACATGCAGGAGGGTGAAAGGAGGGCAAAGAATAGAGTGAATTGGAGCGATGTTGTATACCGGGGTTGACGTGCTGTCAGTGGATTGAATCAAGGCATGTGTATGGGGGTGGGTTGGGCCATTTCTATATATATATATATATATATATATATATATATATATATATATATATATATATATATATATATATATATATTGGAAAGGATCAAAATCTTGCGCGTGATTAAGATATTCCTATGAGTCCACGGGGAAAATGAAACACGAAAAGATCCCTAGTGCACTTTCGTGTAATAATCACATCATCAGGGGAGACACAAGAGAGAAATATAACAGTCAGTTGATATATATCGAAGATACGAAGCTAGGACGCCATTTGGTAAACATGTGATTCTGAAAAACGTTTTAGACAATCGCAGATTGGGGTGTCTAAATGTGTGTGGATGTAACCAAGATGTGAAAAAAGGAGAGATAGGTAGCATGTTTGAGAAAAGGAAACTGGATTTTTTGACTCTGAGTGAAACGAAGCTCAAGGGTAAAGGGGAAGAGTGGTTTGGGAATGTCTTAGGAGTAAAGTCAGGGGTTAGTGAGAGGACAAGTGCAAGGGAAGGAGTAGCAGAACTCCTGAAACAGGAGTGGTGGGAGTATATGATAGAATGTAAGAAAGTAAATTCTCGATTGATATGGGTAAAACTGAAAGTTGATGGAGAGAGATGGGTGATTATTGGTGCATAAGCACCTGGGCATGAGAAGAAAGATCTTGAGAGCCAAGTGTTTTCGGAGTAGCTGGATTAGTGTGTTAGTGGTTTTGATGCACGAGACCGGGTTATAGTGATGGGTGATTTGAATGTAAAGATGAGTAATGTGGCAGTTGAGGGAATTATTGGTATACATGGGGTGTTCAGTGTTGTAAATGGAAATGGTGAAGAGCTTGTAGATTTATGTGCTGAAAAAGGACTGGTAATTGGGAATACCTGGTTTAAAAAGTGAGATATACATAAATATACGTATGTAAGTAGGAGAGATGGCCAGAGAGCGATATTGGATTGCGTGTTAATTGACAGGCGCGAGAAAGAGAGACTTTTGGATGTTAATGTGCTGAGGGGTGCAAATGGAAGGATGTCTGATCATTATCTTCTGGAGGCTAAGTTGAAGATTTGTATGTGTTTTCAGAAAAGAAGAGTGAATGTTGGGGTGAAGAGGGTGGTGAGAGTAAGTGAGCTTGGGAAGGAGACTTGTGTGAGGAAGTACCAGGAGAGACTGAGTACAGAATGGAAAATGGTGAGAACAATGGAAGTAAGGGGAGTGGGGGAGGAATGGAAAGTATTTAGGGAATCAGTGATGGATTGCGCAAAAGATGCTTGTGGCATGAAAAACGTGGGAGATGGGTTGATTAGAAAGGGTAGTGAGTGGTGGGATGAAGAAGTAAAATTATTAGTGAAAGAGAAGAGAGAGGCATTTGGACGATTTTTGCAGGGAAAAAATGCAATTGAGTGGGAGATGTATAAAAGAAAGAGACAGGAGGTCAAGAGAAAGGTGCAAGAGGTGAAAAAGAGGGCAAATGAGAGTTGGGTGAGAGAGTATAATTAAATTTTAGGGAGAATAAAGAGATGTTCTGGAAGGAGGTAAATAAAGTGCGTAAGACAAGGGAGCAAATGGGAACTTCAGTGAAGGGGGCTAATGGGGAGGTGATAACAAGTAGTGGTGATGTGAGAAGGAGATGGAGTGAGTATTTTTAAGTTTTGTTGAATGTGTTTGATGATAGGGTGGCAGATATAGGGTGTTTTGGTCGAGGTGGTGTGCAAAGTGAGAGGGTTAGGGAAAATGATTTGGTAAACAGAGAAGAGGTTGTAAAAGCTTTGCGGAAGATGAAATCCGGCAAGGCAGCAGGTTTGGATGGTAATGCAGTGGAATCTATTAAAAAAGGGGGTGTCTGTATTGTTGACTGGTTGGTAAGGTTTTTAATGTATATATGGCTCGTGGTGAGTTGCCTGAGGATTGGCGGAATGCGTGCACAGTGCCATTGTTCAAATTCAAAGGGGATAAGAGTGAGTGCTCAAATTAGAGAGGTCTAATTCTGTTGAGTATTACGTGTAAATTATATGGGAGGGTATTGATTGAGAGGTTGAAGGCATGTACAGAGCATCAGATTGGGGAAGAGCAGTATGCTTTCAGGAGTGGTAGAGGATGTGTGGATCAGATGTTTGCTTTGAAGAATGTATGTGAGAAATACTTAGAAAAGCAAATGGATTTGTGTGTAGCATTTATGGATCTACTGAAGGCATATGCTAGAGTTGATAGAGATGCTCTGTGGAAGGTATTAAGAATATATGGTGTGGGAGGCAAGTTGTTAGAAGCAGTGAAAAGTTTTTATCGAGGATGTAAAGTATGTGTAGGTGTAGGAAGAGTGGAAAGTGATTGGTTTTCAGTGAATGTAGGTTTGCGGCAGGGGTGTGTGATGTCTCCATGGTTGTTTAATTTGTTTATGGATGGGGTTGTTAGGGAGGTGAATGCAAGAGTTTTGGAAAGAGGGGCAAGTATGAAGTCTGTTGTGGATGAGAGAGCTTGGAAAGTGCGTCAGTTGTTGTTCGCTGATGATACAGCGCTGGTGGCTGAATCATGTGAGAAACTGCAGAAGCTGGTGACTGAGTTTGGTAAAGTGTGTGGAAGAAGAAAGTTAAGAGTAAATGTGAATAAGAGCAAGGTTATTAGGTACAGTAGGGTTGAGGGTCAAGTCAATTGGGAGGTAAGTTTGAATGGAGAAAAACTGGAGGAAGTTAAGTGTTTTAGATATCTGGGAGTGGATCTGGCAGCGGATGGAACCATGGAAGCGGAAGTGAATCATAGGGAGGGGGAGTGGGCGAAAATCCTGGGAGCTTTGAAGAATGTGGAAGTCGAGAACATTATTTCGGAAAGCAAAAATTGCTATGTTTGAAGGAATGGTGATTCCATCAATGTTGTATGGTTCCGAGGCGTGGGCTATGGATAGAGTTGTGCGCAGGAGGGTGGATATGCTGGAAATGAGATGTTTTAGGACAATATGTGGTGTGAGGTGGTTTGATCGAGTAATTAATGTTGGGGTAAGAGAGATGTGTGGAAATAAAAAGAGCGTTGTTGAGAGAGCAGAAGAGGGTGTTTTGAAATGGTTTGAGCACATGGAGAGAATGAGTGAGGAGAGATTGACCAAGAGGATATATGTGTCGGAGGTGGAGGGAACGAGGAGAAGTGGGAGACCAAATTGGAGGTGGAAAGATGGAGTGAAAAGTATTTCTTCACCATTTCCATTTACAACACTGAACACTCCATGTATACCAATTATTCTCTCAACTGCCACATTACTCATCTTTGCATTCAAATACCCCATCACTATAACCCGGTCTTGTGCATTAAAACCACTAACACACTCATTCAGCTGCTCCCAAATCACTTGTCTCTCATGATCTTTCTTCTCTAGCCCAGGTGCATATGCACCAATAATCACCCATCTCTCACCATCAACTTTCAGTTTTACCCATATCAATATAGAATTTACTTTCTTACACTCTATCACGTACTCCCACAACTCCTGATTCAGGAGTAGTGCTACTCCTTCCCTTGCTCTTGTCCTCTCACTAACCCCTGACTTGACTCCTCAGACATTCCCACACCACTCTTCCCCTTTACCCATGAGCTTCGTTTCACTCAGAGCCAGAACATCCAGGTTCATTTCCTCAAACATACTATCTATCTCAGCTTTTTTCTCATCTTAGTTACATCCACACACATTTAGACACCCCAATCTGAGCCTTCGAGGAGAATGAGCACTCCTCGCGTGACTCATTTTTCTTTTTCCCTTTTTAGAAAGTTAAAATACCAGGAGGGGAGGGTTTCTGGCCCCCCGCTCCCGTCCCCTTTAGTCGCCTCCTACGACACGTGAGGAATGCGAGGGAAGTATTCTTTCTCCCCTATCCCCAGGGATAGGGGATAGGGATGCTATCATATATAAATACACATACACACACACATATATATATATATATATATATATATATATATATATATATATATATATATATATATATATATATATATATATATATATATATATATATATATATATATATTTATATATATATATATATATATATATATATATATATATATATATATATATATATATATATATATATATATATATATATATATATATATATATATATATATATATATATATGTATATATATTATTTATTTATTTTGATTTTGATTTGCGCATTCTCCCGCGTTTGCGAGGTAGCGCAGGGAAACAGACGAAAGAAATGGCCCAACCCACCCCCATACATATGTATATACATACACGTCCACACACGCAAATAAACATACCTATACATCTCAATGTACACATATATATACACACACAGACACATACATATATTCCCATGCACACAATTCACCACTGTCTGCCTTTATTCATTCCCATCGCCACCGCCACACATGGAATACCATCCCCCTCCCCCCTAATGTGTGCGAGGCAGCGCTAGGAAAAGACAAGAAAGGCCCCATTCGTTCACACTCAGTCCCTAGCTATCATGAAATAATGCCCGAAACCACAGCTCCCTTTCCACATCCAGGTCCCACACAACTTTCCATGGTTTACCCCAGACGCTTCACATGCCTTGATTCAATCCACTGACAGCACGTCAACCCCGGTATACCATATCGATCCAATGCACTCTATTCCTTGCCCGCCTTTCACACTCCTGCATGTTCAGGCCCCGATGACACTAAATCTTTTTCACTCCATCTTTCCACCTCCAATTTGGTCTATCTCTTCTCCTCGTTCCCTCCACCTCAGACACATATATCCTCTTGGTCAATCTTTCCTCACTCATTCTCTCCATGTGCCCAAACCATTTCAAAACACCCTCTTCTGCTCTCTCAACCACACTCTTTTTATTTCCACACATCTCTCTTACCCTTACATGACTTACTCGATCAAACCACCTCACACCACACATTGTCCTCAAACATCTCATTTCCAGCACATCCATCCTCCTGCGCACTACTCTATCCATAGCCCACGCCTCGCAACCACACAACATTGTTGGAACCACTATCCCTTCAAACGTACCCATTTTTGCTTTCCGAGATAATGTTCTCGACTTCCACACATTCTTCAAGGCCCCCAGAATTTTCGCCCCCTCCCCCACTCTATGAGCCACTTCCTCTTCCATGGTTCCATCCGCTGCCAGATCCACTCCCAGATATCTAAAACACTTCACTTCATCCAGTTTTTCTCCATTAAAACTCACCTCCCAATTGACTTGACCCTCAACCCTACTGTACCTAATAACCTTGCTCTTATTCACATTTACTCTTAACTTTCTTCTTCCACACACTTTACCAAACTCAGTCACCAGCTTCTGCAGTTTCTCACATGAATCAGCCACCAGCGCTGTATCATCAGCGAACAACAACTGACTCACTTCCCAAGCTCTCTCATCCCCAACAGACTTCATACTTGCCCCTCTTTCCAAAACTCTTGCATTTACCTCCCTAACAACCCCATCCATAAACAAATTAAACAACCATGGAGACATCACACACCCCTGCCGCAAACCTACATTCACTGAGAACCAATCACTTTCCTCTCTTCCTACACGTACACATGCCTTACATCCTCGATAAAAACTTTTCACTGCTTCTAACAACTTTCCTCCCACACCATATATTCTTAATACCTTCCACAGAGCATCTCTATCAACTCTATCATATGCCTTCTCCAGATCCATAAATGCTACATACAAATCCATTTGCTTTTCTAAGTATTTCTCACATACATTCTTCAAAGCAAACACCTGATCCACACATCCTCTACCACTTCTGAAACCACACTGCTTTTCCCCAATCTGATGCTCTGTATATGCCTTCACCCTCTCAATCAATACCCTCCCATATACTTTACCAGGAATACTCAACAGACTTATACCTCTGTAATTTGAGTACTCACTCTTATCCCCTTTGCCTTTGCACAATGGCACTATGCACGCATTCCGCCAATCCTCAGGCACCTCTCCATGAATCATACATACATTAAATAACCTTACCAACCAGTCAACAATACAGTCACCCCCTTTTTTAACAAATTCCACTGCAATACCATCCAAACCTGCTGCCTTGCCGGCTTTCATCTTCCGCAAAGCTTTCACTACCTCTTCTCTGTTTACCAAATCATTTTCCCTAACCCTCTCACTTTGCACACCACCTCGACCAAAACATCCTATATCTGCCACTCTATCATTAAACACATTCAACAAACCTTCAAAATACTCACTCCATCTCCTTCTCACATCACCACTACTTGTTATCACCTCCCCATTTGCGCCCTTCACTGAAGTTCCCATTTGCTCCCTTGTCTTACGCACTTTATTTACCTCCTTCCAGAACATCTTTTTATTCTCCCTAAAATTTAATGATACTCTCTCACCCCAACTCTCATTTGCCCTTTTTTTCACCTCTTGCACAATTCTCTTGACCTCCTGTCTCTTTCTTTTATACATCTCCCACTCAATTGCATTTTTTCCCTGTAAAAATCGTCCAAATGCCTCTCTCTTCTCTTTCACTAATACTCTTACTTCTTCATCCCACCACTCACTACCCTTTCTAATCAACCCACCTCCCACTCTTCTCATGCCACAAGCATCTTTTGCGCAATCCATCACTGATTCCCTAAATACATCCCATTCCTCCCCCACTCCCCTTACTTCCATTGTTCTCACCTTTTTCCATTCTGTACTCAGTCTCTCCTGGTACTTCCTCACACAGGTCTCCTTCCCAAGCTTACTTACTCTCACCACCCTCTTCACCCCAACATTCACTCTTCTTTTCTGAGAACCCATACAAATCTTCACCTTTGCCTCCACAAGATAATGATCAGACATCCCTCCAGTTGCACCTCAGCACATTAACATCCAAAAGTCTCTCTTTCGCACGCCTGTCAATTAACACGTAATCCAATAACGCTCTCTGGCCATCTCTCCTACTTACATAAGTATACTTATGTATATCTCGCTTTTTAAACCAGGTATTCCCAATCACCAGTTCTTTTTCAGCACATAAATTTACAAGCTCTTCACCATTTCCATTTACAACACTGAACACCCCATGTATACCAATTATTCCCTCAACTGCCGCATTACTCACCTTTGCATTCAAATCACCCATCACTGTAACCCGGTCTTGTGCATCAAAACCACGAACACACTCATTCAGCTGCTCCCAAAACACTTGCCTCTCATGATCTTTCTTCTCATGCCCAGGTGCATATGCACCAATAATCACCCACCTCTCTCCATCAACTTTCAGTTTTACCCATATTAATCGAGAATTTACTTTCTTACATTCTATCACATACAGGAATTGACAGGAATGGCTGCTCTGAAGATGACATGTCACCACAATACCTCTTGATTTGGTGGTCCCCCACTCTCCATGTTGTGCAAGGGGATCCTGGGGACTGAAGATCGCAGCTAAAGATGATCCTGTATGAATGGCTTTAAACTACGTGAGATGCACAGATCTCTGGTCCAATAATCAATTTATATATATAATTTTCATTCATCCTCACCTGATCCACACATCCTCTAGAGGATGTGTGGATCAGGTGTTTGCTTTGAAAAGTGTATGTGAGAAATACTTAGAAAAGCAAATGGATTTGTATGTAGCATTTATGGATCTGGAGAAGGCATATGATAGAGTTGATAGAGATGCTCTGTGGAAGGTATTAAGAATATATGGTGTGGGAGGCAAGTTGTTAGAAGCAGTGAAAAGTTTTTATCGAGGATGTAAGGCATGTGTACGTGTAGGAAGAGAGGAAAGTGATTGGTTCTCAGTGAATGTAGGTTTGCGGCAGGGGTGTGTGATGTCTCCATGGTTGTTTAATTTGTTTATGGATGGGGTTGTTAGGGAGGTAAATGCAAGAGTCTTGGAAAGAGGGGCAAGTATGAAGTCTGTTGGGGATGAGAGAGCTTGGGAAGTGAGTCAGTTGTTGTTCGCTGATGATACAGCGCTGGTGGCTGATTCATGTGAGAAACTGCAGAAGCTGGTGACGGAGTTTGGTAAAGTGTGTGAAGAAGAAAGTTAAGAGTAAATGTGAATAAGAGCAAGGTTATTAGGTACAGTAGGGTTGAGGGTCAAGTCAATTGGGAGGTGAGTTTGAATGGAGAAAAACTGGAGGAAGTGAAGTGTTTTAGATATCTGGGAGTGGATCTGGCAGCGGATGGAACCATGGAAGCGGAAGTGGATCATAGGGTGGGGGAGGGGGCGAAAATTCTGGGAGCCTTGAAGAATGTGTGGAAGTCGAGAACATTATCTCGGAAAGCAAAAATGGGTATGTTTGAAGGAATAGTGGTTCCAACAATGTTGTATGGTTGCGAGGCGTGGACTATGGATAGAGTTGTGCGCAGGAGGATGGAGGTGCTGGAAATGAGATGTTTGAGGACAATGTGTGGTGTGAGGTGGTTTGATCGAGTAAGTAACGTAAGGGTAAGAGAGATGTGTGGAAATAAAAAGAGCGTGGTTGAGAGAGCAGAAGAGGGTGTTTTGAAATGGTTTGGTCTCATGGAGAGAATGAGTGAGGAAAGATTGACCAAGAGGATATATGTGTCGGAGGTGGAGGGAACGAGGAGAAGAGGGAGACCAAATTGGAGGTGGAAAGATGGAGTGAAAAGGATTTTGTGTGATCGGGGCCTGAACATGCAGGAGGGTGAAAGGAGGGCAAGAATAGAGTGAATTGGAGCGATGTGGTATACAGGGGTTGACGTGCTGTCAGTGGATTGAATCAAGGCATGTGTATAGGGGTGGGTTGGGCCATTTCTTTCGTCTGTTTCCTTGCGCTACCTCGCAAACGCGGGAGACAGCGAAAAAAAAAATATATATATATATATATATATATATCTAAATATATATATATATATATATATATATATATATATATATATATATATATATATATATATATATATATATATATATATATATATATATATACATATATATATATATATATATATATATATATATATATATATATATATTGGAAAGGATCAAAATCTTGCGCGTGATTAAGATATTCCTATGAGTCCACGGTGAAAATGAAACACGAAAAGATCCCAAGTGCACTTTCGTGTAATAATCAAATCATCAGGGGAGACACAAGAGAGAAATATAACAGTCAGTTGATATATATCGAAGAGACGAAGCTAGGACGCCATTTGGTAAACATGTGATTCTCCAAAACGTTTTAGACAATCGCAGATTGGGGTGTCTAAATGTGTGTGGATGTAACCAAGATGTGAAAAAAGGAGAGATAGGTAGTGTGTTTGAGGAAAGGAAACTGGATTTTTTGACTCTGAGTGAAACGAAGCTCAAGGGTAAAGGGGAAGAGTGGTTTGGGAATGTCTTAGGAGTAAAGTCAGGGGTTAGTGAGAGGACAAGAGCAAGGGAAGGAGTAGCAGTACTCATGAAACAGGAGTGGTGGGAGTATGTGATAGAATGTAAGAAAGTAAATTCTCGATTGATATGGGTAAAACTGAAAGTTGATGGAGAGAGATGGGTGATTATTGGTGCATATGCACCTGGGCATGAGAAGAAAGATCTTGAGAGGCAAGTGTTTTCGGAGTAGCTGGATGAGTGTGTTAGTGGTTTTGATGCACGAGACCGGGTTATAGTGATGGGGGATTTGAATGTAAAGATGAGTAATGTGGCAGTTGAGGGAATTATTGGTATACATGGGGTGTTCAGTGTTGTAAATGAAAATGGTGAAGAGCTTGTAGATTTATGTGCTGAAAAAGAACTGGTAATTGGGAATACCTGGTTTAAAAAGTGAGATATACAAAAATATACGTATGTAAGTAGGAGAGATGGCCAGAGAGCGATATTGGATTGCGTGTTAATTGACAGGCGCGCGAAAGAGAGACTTTTGGATGTTAATGTGCTGAGGGGTGCAAATGGAAGGATGTCTGATCATTATCTTCTGGAGGCTAAGTTGAAGATTTGTATGTGTTTTCAGAAAAGAAGAGTGAATGTTGGGGTGAAGAGGGTGGTGAGAGTAAGTGAGCTTGGGAAGGAGACTTGTGTGAGGAAGTACCAGGAGAGACTGAGTACAGAATGGAAAAAGGTGAGAACAATGCAAGTAAGGGGAGTGGGGGAGGAATGGAAAGTATTTAGGGAATCAGTGATGGATTGCGCAAAAGATGCTTGTGGCATGAAAAACGTGGGAGATGGGTTGATTAGAAAGGGTAGTGAGTGGTGTGATGAAGATGTAAAATTATTAGTGAAAGAGAAGGGAGAAGCATTTGGACGATTTTTGCAGGGAAAAAATGCAATTGAGTGGGAGATGTATAAAAGAAAGAGACAGGAGGTCAAGAGAAAGGTGCAAGAGGTGAAAAAGAGGGCAAATGAGAGTTGGGGTGAGAGAGTATCATTAAATTTTAGGGAGAATAAAGAGATGTTCTGGAAGGAGGTAAATAAAGTGCGTAAGACAAGGGAGCAAATGGGAACTTCATTGAAGGGGGCTAATGGGGAGGTGATAACAAGTAGTGGTGATGTGAGAAGGAGATGGAGTGAGTATTTTGAAGGTTTGTTGAATGTGTTTGATGATAGGGTGGCAGATATAAGGTGTTTTGGTCGAGGTGGTGTGCAAAGTGAGAGGGTTAGGGAAAATGATTTGGTAAACAGAGAAGAGGTTGTAAAAGCTTTGCGGAAGATGAAATCCGTCAAGGCAGCAGGTTTGGATGGTATTGCAGTGGAATCTATTAAAAAAGGGGGTGTCTGTATTGTTGACTGGTTGGTAAGGTTTTTAATGTATATATGGCTCGTGGTGAGTTGCCTGAGGATTGGCGGAATGCGTGCACAGTGCCATTGTTCAAATTCAAAGGGGATAAGAGTGAGTGCTCAAATTAGAGAGGTCTAAGTCTGTTGAGTATTACGTGTAAATTATATGGGAGGGTATTGATTGAGAGGTTGAAGGCATGTACAGAGCATCAGATTGGGGAAGAGCAGTATGCTTTCAGAAGTGGTAGAGGATGTGTGGAACAGATGTTTGCTTTGAAGAATGTATGTGAGAAATACTTAGAAAAGCAAATGGATTTGTGTGTAGCATTTATGGATCTACTGAAGGCATATGCTAAAGTTGATAGAGATGCTCTGTGGAAGGTATTAAGAATATATGGTGTGGGAGGCAAGTTGTTAGAAGCAGTGAAAAGTTTTTATCGAGGATGTAAAGCATGTGTAGGTGTAGGAAGAGTGGAAAGTGATTGGTTTTCAGTGAATGTAGGTTTGCGGCAGGGTGTGTGATGTCTCCATGGTTGTTTAATTTGTTTATGGATGGGGCTGTTAGGGAGGTGAATGCAAGAGTTTTGGAAAGAGGGGCAAGTATGAAGTCTGTTGTGGATGAGAGAGCTTGGGAAGTGCGTCAGTTGTTGTTCGCTGATGATACAGCGCTGGTGGCTGAATCATGTGAGAAACTGCAGAAGCTGGTGACTGAGTTTGGTAAAGTGTGTGAAAGAAGAAAATTAAGAGTAAATGTGAATAAGAGCAAGGTTATTAGGTACAGTAGGGTTGAGGGTCAAGTCATTTGGGAGGTAAGTTTGAATGGAGAAAAACTGGAGGAAGTTAAGTGTTTTAGATATCTGGGAGTGGATCTGGCAGCGGATGGAACCATGGAAGCGGAAGTGAATCATAGGGTGGGGGAGGGGGCAAAAATCCTGGGAGCTTTGAAGAATGTGGAAGTCGAGAACATTATCTCGGAAAGCAAAAATGGCTATGTTTGAAGGAATAGTGATTCCAACAATGTTGTATGGTTCCGAGGCGTGGGCTATGGATAGAGTTGTGGGCAGGAGGGTGGATATGCTGGAAATGAGATGTTTTAGGACAATATGTGGTGTGAGGTGGTTTGATCGAGTAATTAATGATAGGGTAAGAGAGATGTGTGGAAATAAAAAGAGCGTGGTTGAGAGAGCAGAAGAGGGTGTTTTGAAATGGTTTGAGCACATGGAGAGAATGAGAGAGGAGAGATTGACCAAGAGGATATATGTGTCGGAGGTGGAGGGAACGAGGAGAAGTGGGAGACGAAATTGGAGGTGGAAAGATGGAGTGAAAAGTATTTCTTCACCATTTCCATTTACAACACTGAACACTCCATGTATACCAATTATTCTTTCAACTGCCACATTACTCATCTTTGCATTCAAATACCCCATCAATATAACCCGGTCTTGTGCATTAAAACCACTAACACACTCATTCAGCTGCTCCCAAAACACTTGCCTCTCATGATCTTTCTTCTCTAGCCCAGGTGCATATGCACCAATACTCACCCATCTCTCTCCATCAACTTTCAGTTTTACCCATATCAATATAGAATTTACTTGCTTACACTCTATCACTTACTCCCACAACTCCTGATTCAGGAGTAGTGCTACTCCTTCCCTTGCTCTTGTCCACTCACTAACCCCTGACTTGACTCCCCAGACATTCCCACACCACTCTTCCCCTTTACCCTTGAGCTTCGTTTCACTCAGAGCCAAAACATCCAGGTTCATTTCCTCAAACATACTATCTATCTCTCCTTTTTTCTCATCTTAGTTACATCCACACACATTTAGACACCCCAATCTGAGCCTTCGAGGAGAATGAGCACTCCTCGCGTGACTCATTTTTCTGTTTCCCTTTTTAGAAAGTTAAAATACCAGGAGGGGAGGGTTTCTGGCCCCCCGCTCCCGTCCCCTTTAGTCGCCTCCTACGACACGTGAGGAATGCGAGGGAAGTATTCTTTCTCCCCTATCCCCAGGGATAGGGGATAGGGATGCTATCATATATAATACACATACACATATATATATATATATATATATATATATATATATATATATATATATATATATATATATATATATATATATATATGTATATATATATATATATATATATATATATATATATATATATATATATATATATATATATATATATATATATATATATATATATATATATATATATATATATATATATATGTATGTATATATATATATATATATATATATATATATATATATATATATATATATATATATATATACATATATATATATATATATATATATATATATATACATACATATATATATATATATATATATATATATATATATATATATATATATATATATATATATATATATATATATATATATTATTTATTTATTTTGATTTTGATTTGCGCATTCTCCCGCGTTTGCGAGGTAGCGCAGGGAAACAGACGAAAGAAATGGCCCAACCCACCCCCATACATATGTATATACATACACGTCCACACACGCAAATAAACATACCTATACATCTCAATGTACACATATATATACACACACAGACACATACATATATTCCCATGCACACAATTCACCACTGTCTGCCTTTATTCATTCCCATCGCCACCGCCACACATGGAATACCATCCCCCTCCCCCCTAATGTGTGCGAGGTAGCGCTAGGAAAAGACAAGAAAGGCCCCATTCGTTCACACTCAGTCCCTAGCTATCATGAAATAATGCCCGAAACCACAGCTCCCTTTCCACATCCAGGTCCCACACAACTGACCATGGTTTATCCCAGACGCTTCACATGCCTTGATTCAATCCACTGACAGCACGTCAACCCCGGTATACCATATCGATCCAATGCACTCTATTCCTTGCCCGCCTTTCACCCTCCTGCATGTTCAGGCCCAGATTACACAAAATCTTTTTCACTCCATGTTTCCACCTCCAATTTGGTCTCCCTCTTCTCCTCGTTCCCTCCACCTCCGACACATATATCCTCTTGGTCAATCTTTCCTCACTCATTCTCTCCATGTGCCCAAACCATTCAAAACACCCTCTTCTGCTCTCTCAACCACGCTCTTTTTATTTCCACACATCTCTCTCACCCTTACATGACTTACTCGATCAAACCACCTCACACCACACATTGTCCTCAAACACCTCATTTCCAGCACATCCACCCTCCTGCGCACAACTCCATCCATAGCCCACGCCTCGCAATCATACAACATTGATGGAACCACTACTCCTTCAAACATACCCATTTTTGCTTTCCGAGATAATGTTCTCGACTTCCACACATTCTTCAAGGCTCCCAGGATTTTCGTCCCCTCCCCCACCATATGATTCATTTCCGCTTCCATGGTTCCATCCGCTGCCAAAGACACTCCCAAATATCTAAAACACTATACTTCCTTCAGTTTTTCTCCATTCAAACTCACCTCCCAATTGAATTGACTCTCAACCCTACTGTACCTAATAACCTTGTTCTTATTCACATTTACTCTTAAATTTCTTCTTTCACACACTTTACCAAACTCAGTCACCAGCTTCTGCAGTTTCTCACATGAATCAGCCACCACCGCTGTATCATCAGCGAACAACAACTGACTCACTTCCCAAGCTCTCTCATCCACAACAGACTTCATACTTGTCCCTCTTTCCAAAACTGTTGCATTCACCTCCCTAACAACCCCATCCATAAACAAATTAAACAACCATGGAGACATCACACAACCCTGCCGCAAACCTACATTTACTGAGAACCAATCACTTTCCTCTCTTCCTACAGGTACGCGTGCTTTACATCCTCGATAAAAACATTTCACTGCTTCTAACAACTTGCCTCCCGCACCATATATTCTTAATACCTTCCACAGAGCATCTCTATCAACTCTATCATATGCCTTCTCCAGATCCATAAATGCTACATACAAATCCATTTGCTTTTCTAAGTATTTCTCACATACATTCTTCAAAGCAAACACCTGATCCACACATCCTCTACCACTTCTGAAACCACATTGCTCTTCACCAGTCTGATGTTCTGCACATGCCTTCACCCTCTCAATCAATACCCTCCCTTATAATTTATCAGGAATACTCAACAAACTTATACCTATGTAATTTGAGCACTCACTCTTATCCCCTTTGCCTTTGCACAATGGCACTATGCACGCATTCCGCCAAACCTCAGGCACCTCACCATGAGTCATAAATACATTAAATAACCTTACCAACCACTCAACAATACAGTCACCCCTTTCTTAATAGATTCCACTGCAATACCATCCAAACCTGCTGCCTTGCTGGCTTTCATCTTCCGCAAAGCTTTTACTACCTCTTCTCTGTTTACCAAATCATTTTCCCTAACTCTCTTACTTTGAACACCACCTCGACCAAAACACCCTATATCTCCCACTCTATCATCAAACACATTCAACAAACCTTCAAAATACTCACTCCATCTCCTTCTCACATCACCACTACTTGTTATCACCTCCCCATTAGCGCCCTTTACTGAAGTTCAAATTTGCTCTCTTGTCTTACGCACTTTATTTACCTCCTTCAAGAAAATCTTTTTATTCTCCCTAATATTTAATGATACTCTCTCACCCCAACTCTCATTTGCCCTCTTTTTCACCTCTTGCACCTTTCTCTTGACCTCCTCTCTCTTTCTTTTATACATCTCCCACTCAATTGCATTTTTTCCCTGCAAAAATCGTCCAAATGCCACTCTCTTCTCTTTCACTAATAATTTTACATCTTCATCCCACCACTCACTACTCTTTCTAATCAGCCCATCTCCCACGTTTTTCATGCCACAAGCAACTTTTGCGCAGTCTCTCTGGTACTTCCTCACACAAGTCCCCTTCCCAAGCTCACTTACTCTCACCACCCTCTTCACCCCAACATTCACTCTTCTTTTCTGAAAACACATACAAATCTTCACCTTAGCCTCCACAAGATAATGATCATACATCCTCCAGCTGCACCTCTCAGCACAATAACAACCAAAAGTCTCTCTTTCGCGCGCCTGTCAATTAACACGTAATCCAATAACGCTCTCTGACCATCTCTCCCACTTACATACCTATACTTATGTATATCACGCTTTTTAAACCAGGTATTCCCAATCACCAGTCCTTTTTCAGCACATAAATCTACAAGCTCTTCACCATTTCACTTTACAACACTGAACACCCAATGTATACCAATAATTCCCTCAACTGCCACATTACTCACCTTTGCATTCAAATCACCCATCACTATAACCCGGTCTCGTGCATCAAAACCACTAACACGCTCATCCAGCTGCTCCGATAGCACTTGCCTCTCATGATCTTCATATGGGTGATTATTGGTGCATATGCACCAATAATCACCCACCTCTCTCCATCAACTTTCAGTTTTACTCATATTAATCGAGAATTTACTTTCTATCCAATACTCCCACAATTCCTGTATATATATACATATATATATATATATATATATATATATATATATATATATATATATATATATATATATATATATATACATATTATTTATTAATTTGTTTATTTTCCTTTGTCGCTGTGTCGCTCATTTGCGAGGTAGCGCAAGGAAACAGACGAAAAAAATTGCCAAACCCACCTCATACACATGTATATACATACACGTCCACAGACGCTAATATACCCACCTATACATCTCAATGCACACACACATATATATATATATATATATATATATATATATATATATATATATATATATATATATATATATATATATATATATATATATATATATATATTTTTTTTTTTTTTTTTTTTGCTGTGTCGCTGTCTCCCGCGTTTGCGAGGTAGCGCAAGGAAACAGACGAAAGAAATGGCCCAACCCACCCCCATACACATGTATATACATACGTCCATACACGCAAATATACATACCTACACAGCTTTCCATGGTTTACCCCACACGCTTCACGTGCCTTGATTCAATCCACTGATAGCACGTCAACCCCGGTATACCACATCGCTCCAATTCACTCTACTCCTTCCCTCCTTTCACCCTCCTGCATGTTCAGGCCCCGATCACACAAAATCTTTTTCACTCCATCTTTCCACCTCCAATTTGGTCTCCCTCTTCTGTTCGTTCCCTCCACCTCCGACACATATATCCTCTTGGTCAATCTTTCCTCACTCATTCTCTCCATGTGCCCAAACCATTTCAAAACACCCTCTTCTTCTCTCTCAACCACGCTCTTTTTATTTCCACACATCTCTCTTACCCTTAAGTTACTTACTCGATCAAACCACCTCACACCACACATTGTCCTCAAACATCTCATTTCCAGCACATAAATCCTCCTGCGCACAACTCTATCCATAGCCCACGCCTCGCAACCATACAACATTGTTGGAACCACTATTCCTTCAAACATACCCATTTTTGTTTTCCTAGATAATGTTCTCGACTTCCACACATTCTTCAAGGCTCCCAGTATTTTC
Organism: Panulirus ornatus; assembly: GCF_036320965.1. Lineage (NCBI taxonomy): Eukaryota > Metazoa > Arthropoda > Malacostraca > Decapoda > Palinuridae > Panulirus > Panulirus ornatus. The sequence continues at coordinate 21,732,624 of NC_092241.1, forward strand.
GCCCCCTCCCCCACCCTATGATCCATTTCCGCTTCCATGGTTCCATTCGCTGCCAGATCCACTCCCAGATATCTAAAACACTTCACTTCCTCCAGTTTTTCTCCATTCAAACTCACCTCCCAATTGACTTGATCCTCAATCCTACTGTACCTAGTAACCTTGCTCTTATTCACATTTACTCTTAGGTTTCTTCTTTCACACACTTTACCAAACTCAATCACCAGCTTCTGCAGTTTCTCATATGAATCAGCCACCAGCGCTGTATCATCAGCGAACAGCAACTGACTCACATCCCAAGCTCTCTCATCCCCAACAGACTTCATACTTGCCCCTCTTTCCAAAACTCTTGCATTCACCTCCCTAACAGCCCCATCCATAAACAAATTAAACAACCATGGAGACATCACACACCCCTGCCGCAAACCTACATTCACTGAGAACCAATCACTTTCCTCTCTTCCTACACGTACACATGCCTTACATCCTCGATAAAAACTTTTCACTGCTTCTAACAACTTGCCTCCCACACCATATATTCTTAATACCTTCCACAGAGCATCTCTATCAACTCTATCATATGCCTTCTCCAGATCCATAAATGCTACATACAAATCCATTTGCTTTTCTAAGTATTTCTCACATACATTCTTCAAAGCAAACACCTGATCCAAACATCCTCTACCACTTCTGAAACCACACTGCTCTTCCCCAATCTGATGCTCTGTACATGCCTTCAACCTCTCAATCAATACCCTCCCATATAATTCACCAGGAATACTCAACAAACTTATACCTCTGTAATTTGAGCACTCACTCTTATCCCCCTTGCCTTTGTACAATGGCACTATGCACGCATTCCGCCAATCCTCAGGCACCTCACCATGAGTCATACATACATTAAATAACCTTACCAACCAGGCAACAATACAGTCACCCCCTTTTTTAATAAATTCCACTACAATTTCGCCATTTCCCGCGTTAGCGAGGTAGCGTTAAGAACAGAGAACTGGGCCACTGAGGGAATATCCTTACCTGGCCCCCTTCTCTGTTCCTTCTTTTGGAAAATTAAAAAAAAAAATTGAGAGGGGAGGATTTCCAGCCCCCCGCTCCCTCCCCTTTTAGTCGCCTTCTACGACACGCATGGAACACGTGGGAAGTATTCTTTCTCCCCTATCCCCAGGGATAATATAAATTTTTTTTTATTTATTATACTTGGTCGCTGTCTCCCGCGTTTGCGAGGTAGCGCAAGGAAACAGACGAAAGAAATGGCCCAACCCCCCCCATACACATGTATATACATACGTCCACACACGCAAATATACACACCTAATATATATATATATATATATATATATATATATATATATATATATATATATATATATATATATATATATATATATATATATATATAGAATATATATATATATATATATATATATATATATATATATATATATATATATATATATATATATATATATATATATATATATATGGATGGGGTTGTTAGGGAGGTGAATGCAAGAGTTTTGGAAAGAGGGGCAAGTATGAAGTCTGTTGGGGATGAGAGAGCTTGGGAAGTGAGTCAGTTGTTGTTCGCTGATGATACAGCGCTGGTGGCTGATTCATGTGAGAAACTGCAGAAGCTGGTGACTGAGTTTGGTAAAGTGTGTGGAAGAAGAAAGTTAAGAGTAAATGTGAATAAGAGCAAGGTTATTAGGTACAGTAGGGTTGAGGGTCAAGTCAATTGGGAGGTGAGTTTGAATGGAGAAAAACTGGAGGAAGTGAAGTGTTTTAGATATCTGGGAGTGGATCTGGCAGCGGATGGAACCATGGAAGCGGAAGTGGATCATAGGGTGGGGGAGGGGGCGAAAATCCTGGGGGCCTTGAAGAATGTGTGGAAGTCGAGAACATTATCTCGGAAAGCAAAAATGGGTATGTTTGAAGGAATAGTGGTTCCAACAATGTTGTATGGTTGCGAGGCGTGGGCTATGGATAGAGTTGTGCGCAGGAGGATGGATGTGCTGGAAATGAGATGTTTGAGGACAATGTGTGGTTTGAGGTGGTTTGATCGAGTGAGTAACGTAAGGGTAAGAGAGATGTGTGGAAATAAAAAGAGCGTGGTTGAGAGAGCAGAAGAGGGTGTTTTGAAGTGGTTTGGGCACATGGAGAGGATGAGTGAGGAAAGATTGACCAAGAGGATATATGTGTCGGAGGTGGAGGGAACGAGGAGAAGAGGGAGACCAAATTGGAGGTGGAAAGATGGAGTGAAAAAGATTTTGTGTGATCGGGGCCTGAACATGCAGGAGGGTGAAAGGAGGGCAAGGAATAGAGTGAATTGGAGCGATGTGGTATACCGGGGTTGACGTGCTGTCAGTGGATTGAAGCAAGGCATGTGAAGCGTCTGGGGTAAACCATGGAAAGCTGTGTAGGTATGTATATTTGCGTGTGTGGACGTATGTATATACATGTGTATGGGGGGGGGTTGGGCCATTTCTTTCGTCTGTTTCCTTGCGCTACCTCGCAAACGCGGGAGACAGCAACAAAGTATAATAAAAAAAAAAATATATATATATATATATATATATATATATATATATATATATATATATATATATATATATATATATATATATATATATATATATATATGTGGCAGTTGAGGGAATAATTGGTATACATGGGGTGTTCAATGTTGTAAATGGAAATGGTGAAGAGCTTGTAGATTTATGTGCTGAAAAAGGACTGATGATTGGGAATACCTGGTTTAAAAAGCGAGATATACATAAGTATACTAATGTAAGTAGGAGAGATAGCCAGAGAGCGTTATTGGATTACGTGTTGATTGACAGGCGTGCGAAAGAGAGACTTTTGGATGTTAATGTGCTGAGAGGTGCAACTGGAGGGATGTCTGATCATTATCTTGTGGAGGCTAAGGTGAAGATTTGTATGTGTTTTCAGAAAATAAGAGTGAATGTTGGGGTGAAGAGGGTGGTGAGAGTAAGTGAGCTTGAGAAGGAGACCTGTGTGAGGAAGTACCAGGAGAGACTGAGTACAGAATGGAAAAAGGTGAGAACAATGGAAGTAAGGGGAGTGTGGGAGGAATGGGATGTATTTAGGGAATCAGTGATGGATTGCGCAAAAGATGCTTGTGGCATGAGAAGAGTGGGAGGTGGGTTGATCAGAAAGGGTAGTGAGTGGTGGGATGAAGAAGTAAGAGTATTAGTGAAAGAGAAGAGAGAGGCATTTGGACGATTTTTGTAGGGAAAAAATGCAATTGAGTGTGAGATGTATAAAAGAAAGAGACAGGAGGTCAAGAGAAAGGTGCAAGAGGTGAAAAAAAGGGCAAATGAGAGTTGGGGTGAGAGAGTATCATTAAATTTTAGGGAGAATAAAAAGATGTTCTGGAAGGAGGTAAATAAAGTGCGTAAGACAAGGGAGCAAATGGGAACTTCAGTGAAGGGCGCAAATGGGGAGGTGATAACAAGTAGTGGTGATGTGAGAAGGAGATGGAGTGAGTATTTTGAAGGTTTGTTGAATGTGTTTGATGATAGAGTGGCAGATATAGGGTGTTTTGGTCGAGGTGGTGTGCAAAGTGAGAGGGTTAGGGAAAATGATTTGGTAAACAGAGAAGAGGTAGTGAAAGCTTTGCGGAAGATGAAAGCCGGCAAGGCAGCAGGTTTGGATGGTATTGCAGTGGAATTTATTAAGAAAGGGAGTGACTGTATTGTTGAGTGGTTGGTAAGGTTATTTAATGTATGTATGACTCATGGTGAGGTGCCTGAGGATTGGCGGAATACGTGCGTAGTGCCATTGTACAAAGGCAAAGGGGATAAGAGTGAGTGCTCAAGTTACAGAGGTATAAGTTTGTTGAGCATTCCTGGTAAATTATATGGGAGGGTATTGATTGAGAGGGTGAAGGCATGTACAGAGCATCAGATTGGGGAAGAGCAGTGTGGTTTCAGAAGTGGTAGAGGATGTGTGGATCAGGTGTTTGCTTTGAAGAATGTATGTGAGAAATACTTAGAAAAGCAAATGGATTTGTATGTAGCATTTATCGATCTGGAGAAGGCATATGATAGAGTTGATAGAGATGCTCTGTGGAAGGTAGTAAGAATATATGGTGTGGGAGGAAAGTTGTTAGAAGCAGTGAAAAGTTTTTATCGAGGATGTAAGGCATGTGTACGTGTAGGAAGAGAGGAAAGTGATTGGTTCTCAGTGAATGTAGGTTTGCGGCAGGGGTGTGTGATGTCTCCATGGTTGTTTAATTTGTTTATGGATGGGGTTGTTAGGGAGGTAAATGCAAGAGTTTTGGAAAGAGGGGCAAGTATGAAGTCTGTTGGGGATGAGATAGCTTGGGAAGTGAGTCAGTTTTTGTTCGCTGATGATACAGCGCTGGTGGCTGATTCATTTGAGAAACTGCAGAAGCTGGTGACTGAATTTGGAAAAGTGTGTGGAAGAAGAAAGTTAAGAGTAAATGTGAATAAGAGCAAGGTTATTAGGTACAGTAGGGTTGAGGGTCAAGTCAATTGGGAGGTGAGTTTGAATGGAGAAAAACTGGAGGAAGTGAAGTGTTTTAGACATCTGGGAGTGGATCTGGCAGCGGATGGAACCATGGAAGCGGAAGTGGATCATAGGGTGGGGGAGGGGGCGAAAATCCTGGGGGCCTTGAAGAATGTGTGGAAGTCGAGAACATTATCTCAGAAAGCAAAAATGGGTATGTTTGAAGGAATAGTGGTTCCAACAATGTTGTATGGTTGCGAGTCGTGGGCTATGGATAGAGATGTGCGCAGGAGGATGGATGTGCTGGAAATGAGATGTTTGAGGACAATGTGTGGTGTGAGGTGGTTTGATCGAGTGAGTAACGTAAGGGTAAGAGAGATGTGTGGAAATAAAAAGAGCGTGGTTGAGAGAGCAGAAGAGGGTGTTTTGAAGTGGTTTGGGCACATGGAGAGGATGAGTGAGGAAAGATTGACCAAGAGGATATATGTGTCGGAGGTGGAGGGAACGAGGAGAAGAGGGAGACCAAATTGGAGGTGGAAAGATGGAGTGAAAAAGATTTTGTGTGATCGGGGCCTGAACATGCAGGAGGGTGAAAGGAGGGCAAGGAATAGAGTGAATTGGAGCGATGTGGTATACCGGGGTTGACGTGCTGTCAGTGGATTGAATCAAGGCATGTGAAGCGTCTGGGTTAAACCATGGAAAGCTGTGTAGGTATGTATATTTGCGTGTGTGTACGTATGTATATACATGTGTATTGGGGGGGGTTGAGCCATTTCTTTCGTCCGTTTCCTTGCGCTACCTCGCAAACGCGGGAGAGAGCGACAAAGTATAATAAATAAATAAATAAATATATACATATATATATATATATATATTTATATATTTTTTTTTTTTTTTTTTTTTTTTTTTCACACGATTCGCCATTTCCCGCGTTAGCGAGGTAGCGTTAAGAACAGAGGACTGAGCCTTTGAGGGAATATCCTCACTTAGCCCCCTTCTCTGTTCCTTCTTTTGGAAAATTAAAAACGAGAGGGAAGGATTTCCAGCCCCCCGCTCCCTTCCCTTTTAGTCGCCTTCTACGACACGCAGGGAATACGTGAGAAGTATTCTTTCTCCCCTATCCCCAGGGATATATATATATATATATATATATATATATATATATATATATATATATATATATATATATATATATATATATATATATATATATTGGAATGGAATTTATTAAAAAAGGGGTTGACTGTATTGTTGACTGGTTGGTAAGGTTATTTAATGTATGTATGATTCATGGTGAGGTGCCTGAGGATTGGCGGAATTCTTGCATAGTGCCATTGTAGAAAGGCAAAGGGGATAAGTGTGAGTGCTCAAATTACAGAGGTATAAGTTTGTTGAGTATTCCTGGTAAATTATATGGAGGGTATTGATTGAGAGGGTGAAGGCATGTACAGAGCATCAGATTTGGGAAGAGCAGTGTGGTTTCAGAAGTGGTAGAGGATGTGTGGATCAGGTGTTTGCTTTGAAGAATGTATGTGAGAAATACTAAGAAAAGCAAATGGATATGTATGTAGCATTCATGGATCTGGAAAAGGCATATGATAGAGTTGATAGAGATGCTCTGTGGAAGGTAATAAGAATATATTGTGTGGGAGGCAAATTGTTAGAAGCAATGAAAAGTTTTTATCGATATGTAAGGCATGTGTACGTGTAGGAAGAGAAGAAAGTGATTGGTTTACAGTGAATGTAGGTTTGCGGCAGGGGTGTGCGATGTCTCCATGGTTGTTTAATTTGTTTATGGATGTGGTTGTTAGGGAGGTGAATGCAATAGTTTTGGAAAGAGGGGCAAGTATGAAGTCTGTTGGGGATGAGAGAGCTTGGGAAGTGAGTCAGTTGTTATTCGCTGATGATACAGCGCTGGTGGCTGATTCATGTGATAAACTGCAGAAGCTGGTGACTGAGTTTGGGAAAGTGTGTGAAAGAAGAAAGTTAAGAGTGAATATGAATAAGAGCAAGGTTATTAGCTACAGTAGGGTTGAGGGTCAAGTCAATTGAGAGCGGGGGCCTGGAAATCCTCCCATATCTTTTTTTTCCCCAAAAGAAGGAACTGAGAAGGGGGCCAGGTGAGGACATTCCCTAAAATGTCAAGTTCTCTGTTCTTAACGCTACCTCGCTAAAGCGGGAAATGGCGAATAGTACGAAAGAAACGAATATATATATATATATATATATATATATATATATATATATATATATATATATATATATATATATATATATATATATATATATATATATATATAAATATATATATATATATATATATATATATATATATATATATATATATATATATATATATATATATATATATATATATGTATATATATATATATATATATATATATATATATATATATATATATATATATAAATATATATATATATATATATATATATATATATATATATATATATATATATATATATATATATATATATATATATATATATATATATATATATATATATATATATATATATATATATATATATATTTATATATATATATATATATATATATATATATATATATATATATATATATATACATATATATATATATATATATATATATATATATATATATATATATATATATATATATATATATATATATATATATATTATCCCTGGGGATAGGGGAGAAAGAATACTTCCCACGTATTCCCTGCGGGTCGTAGAAGGCGACATTAAGAGTTCAGAACTAGTGGCCGGAAATCCTACCCTCTCTTTTTACCTTTTCTGAAAGGAGGAACAGGGAAGTCGGCCAAGTGATGATATTCTGTCTAAGGCTCAGCTCTTTGTTCTGAACGCAAACTTGCTGACGGAGGAAATAGCGAATGTATGGATAAAAGTTTATGTATTTATAAATCAGGTATCTAGACTTTACATGCGTAAAAGAATGAATGTTACTGGTGAAGCCACTAAATTCAACCATATCTTTCTTTATCAGCTCCAGTAATCTAGAACTCTTTAAAGCAGATAAATAAAACGAAAAGCTTATTGCTAGTTTAAATACCATTACATCATATATCTCTCGGTTTTAACTGTTACTTACCTTATGTACATTAGCTATTCTAGTATATTACCAATATCAAGTTAAAATTAACCCTAGATCATATTCTACGAAAGAGTCCTGGTGTTATCCATCACCTTTCTGAAGGCTCCTGCAGCCCAAGGCTGCTCTACGTCCAGTAGTAAGAAAATGTAGGCTCCTTTGGAGCGCGATGTTTTTCAGTGATAGTGTAGTCCCAGCGATGTAGCCTTTCCAAAGCCCTGTTTTCACTCGCATTGCGAGCTCCTGCAGGCGAAATCCGATGACACCAGCACTATTGGTGTGAATCGCATCATACTTTATATGTCTTGAGAAGAAGTGTTGCCTGATCTTGCCCATAAGGAACTAACTATGGCCTTTATACAACTGACTTTGTGAATTTTATTTCCCTAAGTATAAAAGTCAACATAAGCTAAAATTTCCGCCCTTATAAAAGACTCAGCTTCAATAAACCAGCCCAAACCGCGCGACTTTGATGAGATATTACAGTCGAACATTTGCATATAAATGAGGTTTGACTTTTATGAACTTGGATGTGGAGGTGGTGGGTTGATTTCATGAACTCTCTCAGTATTTAACTTGCAAGAATATAACTCACTGGGAGGAGAGAGAGAGAGAGAGAGAGAGAGAGAGAGAGAGAGAGAGAGAGAGAGAGAGAGAGAGAGAGAGAGAGAGAGAGAGAGAGAGAGAGAGAGAGAATCAAGGACCCATAACAAGATTTTGTATTCCTCTTCATTGTCACCATGTAATAACTTCCCCACACATGTATCGCCACACGTATATCCGTCAGGTCACATGCTCTCCCACACTTCCTTGTATGCCTGTACATACATGACCCAACCCATTTACCACGGTGGCTAGACTATTGCTCTCTTTACTGACGTCCTAAAAACCTACCTAGTTAGGTCATTCATCTTTGGAAGGCAAATTCTTGCCGTTCTAGTTACCAATATGTTTTTGCTTTCAAGTAAATTGGCAGCTTGCAGAACTTGTGCACATGGTGTGACACACCGCAATAAAGAACCATTTGAGTGCTACAGAAGTCTATATGAAGTTCCTCCTGGCGGAGGGTTTTTCGCGAATCTCACTGAGAATTTCTCAATTTAAGGCAGGCTGGTAAACTGGGAGGTCTGTGGCTTGACTGGTGTCAGGTCGAGAAAGGAAGGCGTGTGAGAGCCTCTTGTCGTCTCAAGTTCGGATCATTGTGTCTCATGGTCTCTGGGTAGGATGAGAGGGAACGTGCCAGTGACAGACGCAGAGCCCTTGCTAGCCACAGATGATGGGCAGATCCTCTGGAAGACAATAAAAGATATTCTTCGATGTATCTTTAACGTAGGTTATATTGTCAGAAGATGACATGTACTGAGATGGGAAATCACTAATATTAATATTATAATTCTTTGTGTATTTGATAATAGAAGATTCAATGATATTTCTCTTGGTAATAGAGTTAGAGTTAACAACTGAGATGGCGTTACTCCAGTCAATACAATGATCATAGTTTTTAACATGATTAAACAATGCATTTGATTCTTGTCCCGTTCTTATACTATATTTATGTTGCTTAAGTCTAACAGAAAGATCCTTACCAGTCTGACCAACATAAAATTTATCACAGTTTCCACAAGGAATTTTATAGATGCAGCCAAGAGAATTTTCTGGTGAATTCCTGATTAAGATATTCTTCATAGTATTATTGTTGCTAAAGGCAACATTTACATTAAAGGATTTAAGCAACATGGAAAGCAAAGTGAAATTATTATTAAAAGGGAGAACTAAAAGATTCTTGGTGTCAATGGGAGGTTTGGGCTCAACTCTATAAAATGAGTTCTTTGCTAACTTAAGGGATTTATCAATGAAAGATCTAGGGTACTTTAACTTAGATCCAATAGAATATATCTTCTCAAACTCATCACCAATAAACTCTAGACTGCAAATACGTAATGCCCTAAGGAACATAGATTGAAATGATGATAATTTGACTCTGTCATGTTGAGATGAGTAATAATGGATATATGATCATACATTGGTGGGTTTTCTGTATATGCTAAACTTAAACTTGTTTCCTTGTCTATGGATCATGCAATCTAAAAATGGTAACATACCATTATTTTCATTTTCTACAGTAAATTTGATGGAAGGTACTGAATTGTTAAGTAAGGGGAGAAATATTTGTAAATTTTCATTTGTTGGCCAAACACAAAGAACATCATCTACATACCTAAACCAAATTGCATTAGAAGGTAAGATATCCTTTAGTAAATTTGTTTCAAAAAATTCCATATAAAGATTACTTAGTAAAGGTGAAAGAGGGTTACCCATTGCCATACCAAATTTTTGAGCATAATAATCTCCATTGAATTGTAATACACAGTCTTTTATACACAATTTTATCAGTTCAATGAAATTAGACTTTGAAACAGGTAAATGAACATCATTCAAGACATCAAATATATATTCTAAAAAGTCATCAACTGGAACTTTCGTGAAAAGTGAGGAAACATCAAAGCTAACTAGTTTGAAATCAAAATTAATATTGATATTGCTTGGCTTGTTGACTAAATCTACATTGTTCATGATATTAGAATTTGATACCTTACCCACTAAAGGGCTTAATAATTTTCCTTAGAAAATGAAAATAATGGTATGTTACCATTTTTAGATTGCATGATCCTAACCTAACCTAACCTAACCTAACCTAACCTAACCTAACCTAACCTAACCTAACCTAACCTAACCTAACCTTCCACAGAGCATCTCTATCAACTCTATCATATGCCTTCTCCAGATCCATAAATGCTACATACAAATCCATTTGCTTTTCTAAGTATTTCTCACATACATTCTTCAAAGCAAACACCTGATCCACACATCCTCTACCACTTCTGAAACCACACTGCTCTTCCCCAATCTGATGCTCTGTACATGCCTTCACCCTCTCAATCAATACCCTCCCATATAATTTGCCAGGAATACTTAACAAACTTATACCTCTGTAATTTGAGCACTCACTCTTATCCCCTTTGCCTTTGTACAATGGCACTATGCACGCATTCCGCCAATCCTCAGGCACCTCACCATGAGTCATACATACATTAAATAACCTTACCAACCAGTCAACAATACAGTCACCCCCTTTTTTAATAAATTCCACTGCAATACCATCCAAACCTGCTGCCTTGCCGGCTTTCATCTTCCGCAAAGCTTTTACTACCTCTTCTCTGTTTACCAACTCATTTTCCCTAACCCTCGCACTTTGCACACCACCTCGACCAAAACACCCTATATCTGCCACTCTATCATCAAACACATTCAACAAACCTTCAAAATACTCCATCTCCTTCTCACATCACCACTACTTGTTATCACCTCCCCATTTGCGCCCTTCACTGAAGTTCCCATTTGCTCCCTTGTCTTACGCACTTTATTTACCTCCTTCCAGAATATCTTTTTATTCTCCCTAAAATTTAATGATACTCTCTCACCCCAAGTCTCATTTGCCCTCTTTTTCACCTCTTGCACCTTTCTCTTGATCTCCTGTCTCTTTCTTTTATACGTCTCCCACTCATTTCATTTTTTCCCTGCAAAAATCGTCCAAATGCCTCTCTCTTCTCTTTCACTAATACTCTTACTTCTTCATCCCACCACTCACTACCCTTTCTAATCAACCCACCTCCCACTCTTCTCATGCCACAAGCATCTTTTGCGCAATCCATCACTGATTCCCTAAATACATCCCATTCCTCCCCCACTCCCCTTACTTCCATTGTTCTCACCTTTTTCCATTCTGTACTCAGTCTCTCCTGGTACTTCCTCACACAGGTCTCCTTCCCAAGCTCACTTACTCTCACCACCCTCTTCACCCCAACATTCACTTTTCTTTTCTGAAAACCCATACGAATCTTCACCTTAGCCTCCACAAGATAATGATCAGACATCCCTCCAGTTGCGCCTCTCAGCACATTAATATCCGAAAGTCTCTCTTTCGCGCGCCTGTCAATTAACACGTAATCCAATAACGCTCTCTGGCCATCTCCCCTACTTACATAAGTATACTTATGTATATCTCGCTTTTTAAACCAGGTATTCCCAATCATCAGTCCTTTTTCAGCACATAAATCTACAAGCTCTTCACCATTTCCATTTACAACACTGAACACCCCATGTATACCAATTATTCCCTCAACTGCCACATTACTCACCTTTGCATTCAAATCACCCAACACTATAACCCGGTCTCGTGCATCAAAACCACTAACACACTCATTCAGCTGCTCCCAAAACACTTGCCTCTCATGATCTTTCTTCTCATGCCCAGGTGCATATGCACCAATAATCACCCATCTCTCTCCATCAACTTTCAGTTTTACCCATATTAATCGAGAATTTACTTTCTTACATTCTATCACATACTTCCACATCTCCTGTTTCAGGAGTACTGCTACTCCTTCCCTTGCTCTTGTCCTCTCACTAACCCCTGACTTTACTCCCAAGACATTCCCAAACCACTCTTCCCCTTTACCCTTGAGCTTCGTTTCACTCAGAGCCAAAACATCCAGGTTCCTTTCCTCAAACATACTACCTATCTCTCCTTTTTTCACATCTTGGTTACATCCACACACATTTAGGCACCCCAATCTGAGCCTTCGAGGAGGATGAGCACTCCCCGCCTGACTCCTTCTTCTGTTTCCCATTTCAGAAAGTTAAAAAAATACAAGGAGAGGAGGATTTCTGGCCCCCCGCTCTCGATATATATATATATATATATATATATATATATATATATATATATATATATATATATATATATATATATATATATATATATATATATATATATATATATATATATATATATATATATATACATATATATATATATATATATATATATATATATATATATATATATATATATATATATATATATATATATATATATATATATATATATATATATATATATATACATATATAGATAGATATATATATATATATATATATATATATATATATATATATATATATATATATATATATATATATATATATATATATATATATATATATATATATATATATATATATATATATATATATATATATATATATATATATATATATTCAGGAGGCGCTAGGAAAGCGAGGGTGAGCTCCACGTGCTGGAGGTGGGGCCCCAGGATGGTCTCTCCCGCTTCCAGTGTCGCACCCTCCACCAGCTGACCAGCCGGACCCAGCTGTCCCGCACACCAGCTAGGATCATCATCACAGTATAAAGGTCTGAAGGCAAGACCGATTTCGACGATGAAGGCCTGCACTGTGGCTAAGAGATTGACTTGAGGAGGCAGAAGTGATATTGTGACAGTGATTGTGTCAGCGTCGCGTCGCCTCGCCGCAGTGTATCGAGACAGACTTCCCCAGAACTTTTAAAGGGGAAGTAAATGTTTATAGTTGTGTTACTGGAGTGATAGTTTTCATGCATGGTGTTTTTGACAAGAAAATAGTGAAGTTGGAGAAAAATGTAGCTTAGACACTGAAGCTTATTGATACAGTGGTGAAATTGATGAGAACTGCTATTGACGTTTGTGTGAATAAATTGTACATTTCCTTTTCCATAGCCAGAGGTTGAACCATTATGTGACACTCATTTTTTTCATTCATTTCAAGCTAAAAGTTTGTTTTCTAAATTGTTTCTTACATTTTTCATATGTATATATATGTATGTGTGTGTGTGTGTGTGTGTGTGTGTGCGTATGTGTGTGTATGTGTGTGTGTGTGTATATGTATATATATATGTATATTATCCCTGGGGATAGGGGTGAAAGAATACTTCCCACGTATTCCTCGCGTGTCGTAGAAAGCGACTAGAGGGGACGGGAGCGGGGGGCCGGAAATCCTCCCCTCCTTGTATTAACTTTCTAAAATGGGAAACAGAAGAAGGAGTCACGCGGGGAGTGATCATCCTCCTCGAAGGCTCAGAGTGGGGTGCCTAAATGTGTGTGGATGTAACCAAGATGTGAAAAAAGGAGAGATAGGTAGTATGTTTGAGGAAAGGAACCTGGATGTTTTGGCTCTGAGTGAAACGAAGCTCAAGGGTAAAGGGGAAGAGTGGTTTGGAAATGTCTGGGGAGTGAAGTCAGGGGTTAGTGAGAGGACAAGAGCAAGGGAAGGAGTAGCAATACTCCTGAAACAGGAGTTGTGGGAGTATGTGATAGAATGTAAGAAAGTAAATTCTCGATTAATATGGGTAAAATTGAAAGTTGATGGAGAGAGGTGGGTGATTATTGGTGCATATGCACCTGGGCATGAGAAGAAAGATCATGAGAGGCAAGTGTTTTGGGAGCAGCTAAATGAGTGTGTTAGCGGTTTTGATGCACGAGACCGGGTTATAGTGATGGGTGATTTGAATGCAAAGGTGAGTAATGTGGCAGTTGAGGGAATAATTGGTATGCATGGGGTGTTCAGTGTTGTAAATGGAAATGGTGAAGAGCTTGTAGATTTATGTGCTGAAAAAGGACTGATGATTGGGAATACCTGGTTTAAAAAGCGAGATATACATAAGTATACTTATGTAAGTAGGAGAGATGGCCAGAGAGCGTTATTGGATTACGTGTTAATTGACAGGCGTGCGAAAGAGAGACTTTTGGATGTTAATGTGCTGAGAGGTGCAACTGGAGGGATGTCTGATCATTATCTTGTGGAGGCTAAGGTGAAGATTAGTATGGGTTTTCAGAAAAGAGGAGTGAATGTTGGGGTGAAGAAGGTGGTGAGAGTAAGTGAGCTTGGGAAGGAGACCTGTGTGGGGAAGTACCAGGAGAGACTGTGTACAGAATGGAAAAAGGTGAGAACAATGGAAGTAAGGGGAGTGGGGGAGGAATGGGATGTATTTAGGGAATCAGTGATGGATTGCGCAAAAGATGCTTGTGGCATGAGAAGAGTGGGAGGTGGGCTGTTTAGAAAGGGTAGTGAGTGGTGGGATGAAGAAGTAAGAGTATTAGTGAAAGAGAAGAGAGAGGCATTTGGACGATTTTTGCAGGGAAAAAATGCAATTGAGTGGGAGAAGTATAAAAGAAAGAGACAGGAGGTCAAGAGAAAGGTGCAAGAGGTGAAAAAAAGGGCAAATGAGAGTTGGGGTGAGAGACTATCAGTAAATTTTAGGGAGAATAAAAAGATGTTCTGGAAGGAGGTAAATAGGGTGCGTAAGACAAGGGAGCAAATGGGAACTTCAGTGAAGGGCGTAAATGGGGAGGTGATAACAAGTAGTGGTGATGTGAGAAGGAGATGGAATGAGTATTTTGAAGGTTTGTTGAATGTGTCTGATGACAGAGTGGCAGATATAGGGTGTTTTGGACGAGGTGGTGTGCAAAGTGAGAGGGTTAGGGAAAATGATTTGGTAAACAGAGAAGAGGTAGTAAAAGCTTTGCGGAAGATGAAAGCCGGCAAGGCAGCAGGTTTGGATGGTATTGCAGTGGAATTTATTAAAAAAGGGGGTGACTGTATTGTTGACTGGTTGGTAAGGTTATTTAATGTATGTATGACTCATGGTGAGGTGCCTGAGGATTGGCGGAATGCGTGCATAGTGCCATTGTACAAAGGCAAAGGGGATAAGAGTGAGTGCTCAAATTACAGAGGTATAAGTTTGTTGAGTATTCCTGGTAAATTATATGGGAGGGTATTGATTGAGAGGGTGAAGGCATGTACAGAGCATCAGATTGGGGAAGAGCAGTGCGGTTTCAGAAGTGGTAGAGGATGTGTGGATCAGGTGTTTGCCTTGAAGAATGTATGTGAGAAATACTTAGAAAAGCAAATGGATTTGTATGTAGCATTTATGGATCTGGAGAAGGCATATGATAGAGTTGATAGAGATGCTCTGTGGAAGGTATTAAGAATATATGGTGTGGGAGGCAAGTTGTTAGAAGCAGTGAAAAGTTTTTATCGAGGATGTAAGGCATGTGTACGTGTAGGAAGAGAGGAAAGTGATTGGTTCTCAGTGAATGTAGGTTTGCGGCAGGGGTGTGTGATGTCTCCATGGTTGTTTAATTTGTTTATGGATGGGGTTGTTAGGGAGGTAAATGCAAGAGTCCTGGAAAGAGGGGCAAGTATGAAGTCTGTTGGGGATGAGAGAGCTTGGGAAGTGAGTCAGTTGTTGTTCGCTGATGATACAGCGCTGGTGGCTGATTCATGTGAGAAACTGCAGAAGCTGGTGACGGAGTTTGGTAAAGTGTGTGGAAGAAGAAAGTTAAGAGTAAATGTGAATAAGAGCAAGGTTATTAGGTACAGTAGGGTTGAGGGTCAAGTCAATTGGGAGGTGAGTTTGAATGGAGAAAAACTGGAGGAAGTGAAGTGTTTTAGATATCTGGGAGTGGATCTGTCAGCGGATGGAACCATGGAAGCGGAAGTGGATCATAGGGTGGGGGAGGGGGCGAAAATTTTGGGAGCCTTGAAAAATGTGTGGAAGTCGAGAACATTATCTCGGAAAGCAAAAATGGGTATGTTTGAAGGAATAGTGGTTCCAACAATGTTGTATGGTTGCGAGGCGTGGGCTATGGATAGAGTTGTGCGCAGGAGGATGGATGTGCTGGAAATGAGATGTTTGAGGACAATGTGTGGTGTGAGGTGGTTTGATCGAGTAAGTAACGTAAGGGTAAGAGAGATGTGTGGAAATAAAAAGAGCGTGGTTGAGAGAGCAGAAGAGGGTGTTTTGAAATGGTTTGGGCACATGGAGAGAATGAGTGAGGAAAGATTGACCAAGAGGATATATGTGTCGGAGGTGGAGGGAACGAGGAGAAGAGGGAGACCAAATTGGAGGTGGAAAGATGGAGTGAAAAAGATTTTGTGTGATCGGGGCCTGAACATGCAGGAGGGTGAAAGGAGGGCAAGGAATAGAGTGAATTGGAGCGATGTGGTATACAGGGGTTGACGTGCTGTCAGTGGATTGAATCAGGGCATGTGAGGCGTCTGGGGTAAACCATGGAAAGCTGTGTAGGTATGTATATTTGCGTGTGTGGACGTGTGTATGTACATGTGTATGGGGGGGGGGGGGTTTGGGCCATTTCTTTCGTCTGTTTCCTTGCGCTACCTCGCAAACGCGGGAGACAGCGACAAAGTATAAAAAAAAAAAAAAAAAAAAAAAATATATATATATATATATATATATATATATATATATATATATATATATATATATATATATATATATATATATATATACATATATAGATAGATAGATAGATATATATCTATATATATATATATATATATATATATATATATATATATATATATATATATATATATATATATATATATATATATATATATATATATATATATATATATATATATATATATATATATATCCTGCTTTGCTGCTGTCTCCTGCGTTAGCGAGGTAGCGCAAGGAAACAGACGAAAGAATGACCCAACCCACACACATTCATATGTATATACATACACGTCCACACACGCAAGTATACATACCTGTACATCTCAATGTACACATATTTATACACACACAGACATATACATATATACATATGTACATAATTCATACTTTCTGCCTTTATTTATTCCCATCGCCAGCTCGCCACACATGGAATAACAACCCCCTCCCCCCTCATGTGTGCGAGGTAGCGCTAGGAAAAGATAACAAAGACCCCATTCGTTCACACTCATTCTCTAGCTGTCATGTAATAATGCACCGAAACCACAGCTCCCTTCCCACATGCAGGCCCCACAGACCTTACCATTGTTTACCCAGACGCTTCAAATGCCCCGGTTTAATCCATCGACAGCACTTCAACCCGGGTATACCACTCGTTCCAATTTCCTGAATTCCTTGCACGCCTTTCACCCTCCTGTATGTTCAGCCCCCTATGGCTCAAAATCTTTTTCACCCCATCCTTCAACCTCCAATTTGGTCTCGCACTTCTTCTTGTTCCCTCCACCCGCGACACATATATACTTTCTGTGAATCTTTTCTCACTCATTCTCTCCATGTGTCCAAACCATTTTAACACACTCTTTTCTGCTCTCTCAACCACACTCTTTTCATTACCACATCTCTGTCTTATCCTATCCTCACTTTCTCTATCAAACCACCTCACATAACATGTTGTCCTCATACATTTTTCTTTCAACACATCTAACCTCCTCCGAACAACCTTATCTATAGCCCATGTTTCGCAACTATGTAACATTGATGGATAACGTTCTCGCCTTCCACACATCCTTTAAGGCTCCCAGAACCTAGGTTCTCTCCCTCACCATATGACTCACATCCACTTTCATAGTCGATCAAGGCTCCCAGAACCTAGGCCCTCTCCCTCAACATATGACTCACATCCACTTTCATAGTTCTATCCCCTGCTAAGTCAACTCCTAGATACCTAAATTCACACTCCTTTCCTTGTGTTTGAATTCCTAGAAAAGGGAATCAGAAGAAGGAGTCATGCTGGGAGTTCTCATCCTCCTCGAAGGCTCAGATTTGGGTGTCTGAATGTGTGCATGGATGTAACCAAGAAGAGAAAAAAGGAGAGATAGATAGTATGTTTGAAGAAAGAAACCTGGATGCTCTGGCTCTGAGTGAAACGAAGCTCGACGGTAAAGGGGGAAGAGTGGTTTGAGAAACTCTTGGGAGTAAAGTCAATGGTAGGTAAGAGGACAAGGGCTAAGAAAGTAGTAACACTACTCCTGAAGCAGAAGTTGTAGGCGTATGTGATAGAGTATAAGAAAGTAAATTCTAGATTGATGTGGGTAAAACTGAAAGTGGATGAAGAGAGATGGGTGATTATTGGTGCCTAAGCGCTTGGCAATGAGAGGAAAGATCATGAGCGACAAGTGCTTTGGGAGCAGCTGAGTGAGTGCATTAGCAGCTTTGATGCACGAGACCGGGTTATAGTGATGGGGGATTTAAATGCGAAGGTGAGCAATGTGGCAGTTGAGGGTATAATTGCTGTACATGGGGTGTTCAGTGTTGTAAATTGAAATGGTAAATAGCTTCTGGATTTGTGTGCTGAAACAAGACTGCTGATTAGGAATACGTGGTTTAAAAGGAGAGATATACATAAGTACACATTTGTGAGTAGGGGAGATGGTGAAAGGGCATCATTGGATTAGGTGTTAATTGATAGGCTTGCAAAAGAGAGACTTTTGGATGTTTATGTGCTGAGAGGAGCAGCTGGAGGGATGTCTGATCATTGTCCTGTGGAAGCGAAGTTGAAGATTTGTAGAGGTTTCCAGACAAGAAGAGAGAGTGTTGGGGAGAAGAGAGTGGTGAGAGTAAGTGAGCTTAGAGAGGAGACCTGTGTGAGGAGGGATAAGAGAGATTGAGTGTAGAATAGCAAAAGATGAGAGCAAATGATGTGTAGGGAGTGGGTGAGGAGTAAAATGTATTTAGGGATGCAGTGGTGGCTTGCACAAAAGATGCATGTGACATGAAAGAGATGGGAGGTGAGCAGATTAGAAAGAGTAGTGAGTGGTGGGATGAAAAAATAGGATTGTTAGTGAAAGAGAAAAGAGAGTCGTTTGGAGGACATTTGCAGGGAAGTAGTACAAATGACTTGGAGATGTATAAAGAAAGCGGCAAGAGGTCAAGAGAAATTTGCAAGAGTTGAAAAAGAGGGCAAATGAGAGTTTAGGTGAGAGAGTGTTATTAGATTTCAGGGAGAAGAAAACTGTGTCTTGGAAGGAGGTAAATGAATTGCGTAAGACAAGAGAACAAATGGAAACATCGGAGAAGGGAGCAAGTGGGAAGTGAAATTAGTTAGTGATGGAGTGAGAAGGAGATGGAGTGAGTATTTTGAAGGTTTGTTAAATGTGTTTGATAGAGTGGTAGATATAGGGTGTTTTGGTAGGAGGGGGGGGGGGGGGGGGGTTATGAAGTAAGTGAGTCAGGGAAAATGGTTTGGTGAAGAGAGAAGAGGTAATGAAAGCTTTGCTGAAGATGTGATCAGGCAAAGCGGCGAGTTTGGATGGCATTGCAGTGGAATTTATCAAAAAATAAGGTGGTGACTGTGTTGTTGCTTGGTTGGTAAGGATATTCATTGTATGCAAGGATCATGGTGAAGTGCCTGAGGATTGGCGGAATGCATGCATAGTGCCTAGTATGTTGGTTGCTACGGCTAGGCTATGTTTACCCTTTCGGCTCACATATGCGAGGGGTCTACACCGGTCGAGTCCCACTAGGCTCACATGAACAGACAATAGGATTCTACAGTCTATCCAAACCATGGTGGATCCTTTTCCATCGTCGTCTTCGTCTTTCCTTCATAAGGGTAGAGTAGCGATGTTCTGGCTCGCATATCCACTCCTGACTCCCAGAGAATAAAGCTATGACGCAAGAAAGCCCGTTTTCCAGGTTACACCGAGAATTATCCGATTTTTATGATAATGCAGCGGACCTCACTCAAGGTGACTAATCTCCGTCACTATAATAACAGTATAACTGAGGATTATACCCTTTTCTCTCACTTTACCCATCTATCTATCTCTCGAGTTCAAGAAATATGCCATAAAGCCTTTCTCCTTCAATACTTCTTTTATGAATGACAAAATCAAAGACGCAGTGCATATTCTATGTGTGGAATTGATTTCAGGCTTTGCCTGGTATCCAACACTGGAGTTTCAATAAAACAGACGGGCAATATCCGTCACGTCTCTCGAATTGAATCCGAAATTTGAATTTGTAAAAAACACTTTAGTCCTTTCTCCTTCATTCAAGGAGTTGGCAGACCAAATTGGCTCGTAGAATAGTATATATGACACTGCTGTATGGAAGAGATAAGCATTTAAGCAAAACTTTGTTGATAGGGTAAAGGTTATGAGCATAGTGTGACGTATATTCGGTGAAGATTCTCGGCTTTGTGAGGAAAAATCGACAACTGGAGTGCTGCCCAAACTTTTAAGTTTTTGACAAAGAGAATAGTATTTCTATATACATAGCAAGACACGAACTCTGAAGGCTCCTGGTATGGTGGAGGTTACTGCTATAGTGTGGCAGCAACCCTGGAGGCTCCTGGTATGGTGGAGGTTACTGCTATAGTGTGGCAGCAACCCTGGAGGTTCCTGGTATGGTGGAGGTTACTGCTATAGTGTGGCAGCAACCCTGGAGGCTCCTGGTATGGTGGAGGTTACTGCTATAGTGTGGCAGCAACCCTGGAGGCTCCTGGTATGGTGGAGGTTACTGCTATAGTGTGGCAGCATCCCTGGAGGCTCCTGGTATGGTGGAGGTTACTGCTATAGTGTGGCAGCATCCCTGGAGGCTCCTGGTATGGTGGAGGTTACTGCTATAGTGTGGCAGCATCCCTGGAGGCTCCTGGTATGGTGGAGGTTACTGCTATAGTGTGGCAGCAACCCTGGAGGCTCCTGGTATGGTGGAGGTTACTGCTATAGTATGGCAACAACCCTGGAGGCTCCTAGTGTTGACAGTTAAATCAGCCCTTAAAAGTCTTTATGATATATTGATATATTATGTGAATATAAGAACATAACAATCATATCAAATCGATTAAGAAATGCGTTAATTTATTTGCTAAAAATAATTTTATGATAAATCTTTTCCATGTAACTTAGATGTAAGGTACATGGAAAAGATTTATCAATACTGAAAATTTGTTACAAGGATTAGGTCGAGGAAAATCCTGCTACTCCTTCAAATGCCTCACATGGTGAGAAGCAGCTTTAAATGTCAGGATTCACTTATTAGAATATTCTATCTAGTCAGCAATGATTCTTTAAAAAAAAAAAAGGCGTGCAAAGGTAAGCCAGTTAGTTAGTGCTCGAATCACGAAGAAATTATATTTTCAGCACAAATATGCCGGGTCAAGATCGTGATATACCAGCAGCTCCAGCAGCAGCTGTTCATGACTCTGATATTATGGCATTTCTCCCCCTGGGTGTGGAGTGAGATGTGGCACGCTAATCTGGCGTCAGCCAGAACGGTCGTGGGACCTTTAGTCTGGTGTCAGCCAGGACGGTCGTGAGACCGTGGGTCTGGTGTCAGCCAGGACGGTCGTGAGACCGTGGGTCTGGTGTCAGCCAGGACGGTCGTGAGACCGTGGGTCTGGTGTCAGCCAGGACGGTCGTGAGATCGTGGGTCTGGTGTCAGTTCGGACGTTCTAAGGACACTATTGTGTCAGTCAAGATGGTCGTGGGACAGTTGTTCTGGTGTCAGCCAGGACGATCATGGGAATAGTGGTCTATGGTCATCCCGGATGGTCTTGGAACCGTTGGTCTGATGTCAGCCCGGACGTTCTTGGGATCGTTGGTCTGAGGTAGGTCAGGATGGTAGTGGGACCATTGATCTGGTGTCAGCCAGGATGGTCGTGGGACAGTTGGTCGTGCTGTCAGCCAGGTCACATTAATCAGTAATGTTATGGAGTACAATATCACAACCGTCCATGTCATCCACGTGTGTGTAATTGTTTAGTATGTAATCATTACAATAGAGAAGATGTTTTTTTTGTAATTTTCAAAGCAGTTCCAATGTTTTTTGATTTTTTATACGTCCGTTTCATTGTTGAAAGAGATGTTGTTTTCTGAGTGTAGTAAAAAATGTCATTATTGTTCTGTGAATTTGCTGGGAGATTTCTTTACCCATAATACAATCTTTATGTTGCTGATATAATGGTCGCTAGTTTGTGGCCTCTGCAGTATACTCTGTCAAAGTAGTTTTTCTGTAAAAAATGTCACAGTAGTTCTGATGGTTCGTACGGAAGCTCACTAGTTGATAGGTGCAGTAGTTCTGATGGTCACATGCAATCTAATTCGTTTTTGTACGTAACACTGATAGTTCGTTTATCCGTAGTTCTGATTGTTAATAGGTAGCTCTGATGGTTCAAACGTAGTTCTGATGGTAATACGTAGCTCTGATGGTTCACATGTTCTAATGATTCATACGTAGCTCTGATGGTTCACATGTTGTTCTGATGATCCATACGTAACTGTGACGGTTTACACGTTGTTCTGGTGGTTCATACGTTATTCTGATGGTTCATACTTTGTTTTGTTGATTCATACGTAGCTCTGATGGTTCACTCGTTGTTCTGATGATTCATAAGTAACTCAGATGGTTCATATGTTGTTCTGATGGTTCATACTTTGTTCTGTTGATTCATACGTAGCTCTGATGGTTCATACTTAGTTATATTGATTCAACCGTAGCTCTGATAGTTCAAACGTTGTTCTGATAATTCATAGTTAGCTCTAATGGTTCAAACGATGTTCTGATGGTACATACATAGCTCTGATGGTTCACACGTTGTTCTGATAGTTCACACGTAGCTCTGATGGTTCACACGTTGCTCTGGTTCATCTTACGCTGTTCTGATGGTTCAAAATTTGTTCTATTGATTCATACGTAGCTCTGATGGTTCACACGTTGTTCTGATAGTTCATACATAGGTCTGAAGTTTCACACGTTCTTCTGATGGTTCATACGTATATCTGATGTCACATGCTGTTCTGATGGTTCATACGTAACTCTGATGGTTCATACGTTCTTCTGGTTGTTCTTACGTTGTTTGATGGTTCATACTTTGTTCTGTTGATTTTTACGTAGCTCTGATGGTTCACAGCTTGTTTTGATAGGTCGTAAGTAGCTCTAATGGTTCGTAAGTTGTTCTGGTTGTTCTTAAGCTGTTCTGATGGTTGGTGCTTTGTTTTGTTCATTTATAAGTAGCTCTGATGGTTTAAACGTTGTTCTGGTGGTTCATACATACCTCTGATGGTTCACTCGTTTTTCTGATGGTTTATACATAGCTCTGATGGTTCATACGTTGATCTGGTTGTTCTTACGTTATTCTGATGGTTCATACATTGTTCTGTTGATTCATACGTAGCTCTGATGGTTCACACGTTGTTCTGAAGGGTCACACGTAGGTCTGATGGTACACACGTTATTCTGTTGGTTCATACGTAGCTCTGATGGTTCACACGTTTTTCTGATGATTCATACCTAGCTCTGATGGTTCACACGTTGTTCTGAAGTGTCACACGTAGGTCTGATGGTACACACGTTATTCTGTTGGTTCATACGTAGCTCTGATGGTTCACACGTTTTTCTGATGATTCATACCTAGCTCTGATGGTTCATACGTTGTTTTGGTGGTTCATATGTTGTTCTGGATGTTCTTACGTGGTTCTGATGGTTCACAATTTGTTCTGTTGATTCATACGTAGCTCTGAATGTCACATGTTATTCTGATGGTTCATATGTCGCTCTGATTGTTCATACATAGCTCTGATGGTTCCTACATTGGTTTGAATGGTTCATACGTTGTTCTGATTGGATAAACCTAACTCTGATGATTCATATTGAGCTATGATGGTTAATACGTGTCTTTAATGGTTCATACGTAGTTCTGATGATTCATTCGTTATTCTTATGGTTTATTCGTAGCTCTGATGTTTCATACATATTTCTGATGGTTCATACGTAGCTATGATGGTTCACACGTTGTTCTGATTGCTCATACGTAGCTCTGATGGTTCACAATTGTTCAGATGGTTCATACGAAGCTTTGATGGTTCGTACGTTGTTCTGATAGTTCACACGTAGCTTTGATGGTTCATACGTTGTTCTGATGGTTCATACGTAGCTCTGATGGTTTATACGCACTTCTGGTGGTTCATATGCAGCTCTGATGGTTCATACGTAAATCTGATAGTACATACGTAGTTCTGTTTTGATCACTGTAATGAGCCATGAAATACACACTTAGCAAAAAAAGTTATGAAAAGCTAATCATATCCCAATAAGGTAAAAGGCAAGAATGTAAGAAAAAAGTCTACTGACAAACTATGAACAATCTTAATATCTTTCTGCTATATACCACATAAAGAGACTGCTCAACAGTTCATAGGTTTCACATGTCGACAGCAACACAGGCCGTCTCGAGACTTCATTGTCTCACATACCCTGAACAGTCTCTACGGCTCGGGAGATGTGATGTGATTTGTGCCGGTAACCCGGCAAATTCATTGCGCACCTCATGTTCAGCCTGTGAGCGGTAGCACAAAAGGATTGCAGAGGTTACAGAGGGTCTAATACCCCAGTGGGTTAACATTACATAGGTTGCTAGAAAGTTCACTCAATAAATTCCATACAATAGATAGCTTCATATAGTCAGTTTATCGACTAGATGCAAAAAGTGGATACAAAGCTAGGTATCTTGTTATCAACAATAAGATGTTGTGACATTTCTTGCAAGATTTGTTTAGATCTCTCCCTAAGAGGCTCTATTTTTTTCACTCTCTAAATCTTTGGCCACAAACATTATCATTCACATAAGTAACATCTCCAGATGGGTGAAAATGCTAATAGTACATATACACTAGCTTTAGTCTTGCAATTACATCTTGTAATCTGCTGATATTATCTATTTCTCTACATGTTTTACTTTACACATTTCACTGTGGTAGAAAATGTTTCTCATTGTGCTAATCTGAACTCGTCTACTTGTTTCAAAGAAGTTTGTTAACTTTTTTTGATTACAGATTTGAAGCTTCTGATTGAAAACTTCATTATGTTTTCAACATCTTTACTGAGTGCAAGTTTGCTTAAGCCATCAGCTTCGGCATACTCAAGGAGGCCTATATGAGAGGGAATTTCTAATCATTTGATTTGAATATCTTAAGCAAAAATGTCTGAATATTTGTCTCTAGCTTCAGAGACCAACATGTTACATTCCGACCTCAGGATGTTAAGGACAAGTGGAGATGATAAAGAATCAGAGATTATCAAACTGTCTGTGGCAGTGATTTCTACCTGCTCAAAAGCCATAGGTATGGCTGACAATTAATTTGTAGGGTAGATGCCCAGTTGTTTATTCTAACATTTTTCTCTGATCTACTGCCTTTCAGCTGGATCACAAAGGCAGCACTAATTGCCCTCCCAGTGGAAGAATTGCGAAAGCCGCCAGTACAGATGCACTGGACTATGTTATTTTCATTCTGGAGCTTCATACGCTCAATTGCACTGGTTTGGCCAAGTGTTGAAGATTATAAGTAATTAGTTTCTTGTGTAGATGAATAGGTGTAGTGATGTCAGAAAGGCAAGAATGCTGCTTATCAATTCATACATATGATATACTCCAAACACTGTCTTGTGGTTGGCTGATACTTGGATCCATGTAGGTTCACTTGCGCCATGGCATATGGTTTAACATTTCTTAAGAGACAACACTATCTGGATCACCACGTAGGTGTTTCTTTCCCATCATAAGATTGATTTCAAGCTTTCTCTCTTCAATTCTTGGAATACAAGGTTCTTACCGAATGTTCAGCACAATAGTAGTCTTCAGCCAACAAGGTATCATCGTTAAGGCTTCATTTTGCATCTTTTTCCAGATCTGCTGATACCTTTGCTCTTATGTAGGACCAAAACTGATGCATGGTAATTTATCAGAGACCTAATATAAGCTGTGTAAATCATTTTACCAATTCTGATACTTGCATCATGACTAAGATTGTACCCTGCAACAACTGTAAGAGTTCTGAGTCTATCTGTGCTCTGGCGATATAGTTTTTGCCCACGAGCTGCAGTATGTGCGACCAGACACTAGGATATATATATGGAGACAGCCAATCGATTTTCCATCAATTTTCAATGTAGATATTCTGCTTCTACCGTTATCAATTCGTTTATTGAAGACCTTGGTTCTATTTGCAAAAATGGTAATGCAGACTTTCGCAGGTTGTGTGTATGTTTAAGTGTGTAAAATAGTATCATCATCATTACTAATAGTGATATATCTGGGACGCTCTGGAATCGATTTCAGTAATGCATTGGCTAGTACAATGAACAAGGAGCTGAGCACTCCACCTTGAAGAGTGCCAGTTAGCATGTCTTTAACCTCACTTTTGTAGCCTTGACACAACGCAGCGGACTTTCTATTAGACAGATAGCTGAGTATACAGTGCAGAAGCCGGCCACTTATATCCAATTTTGCTAACTCAAACAAAATAACTTGCCTATTATCAAAATCAAATGTAGCTTTTAGGTCAAGAAATGTAGTGTACTGATGCCATCGGTCGCCATGAACTGTTCGGAAAGTAGTGAGGCAGCTGTGTACACTTTTGCCATGCATTGAACTATCAATATTAGGTGATATATGTTCTTTGAATCTGTGTGTAGTCTCTTAAGCAACATCCCTTCAAAAGTCAGAGAGATGGGGTGAAATTTATAATATTGTGTTTGTGTATTGGTACAGTTGGATGTGCCCTTTCCCCTGGTAAGGGCTGCACCAAGTTCATACTTTGTAAATGGCACGTCACATTCATGTTGCTCGTTTAGCATGAATTGTGTAAGATTTCTTTCCCTGGATTTGTTCTACAAAGCATCCCTAGTCTTAAGTGGTATCATTTCATAGCCCATTTCCCGATTAATTCTTCAGCCTTCTGCAGCGGGTTGGGATGATATACCTATTTGTTTTTCTTTCCATTGATTCTGTTGATACCCTTCCTGGTTGTGCTTAGAGGAGTGTGTTAGTTTAGTCCACTAACAAACCGCTCCCAGTCATTTTGTCTAAGTTCAGTCATGCGTACCACCGTTGCTGCAAGATGTATTTGAAATAGTTTTAGCATTTTGGGCGTTTGAAGTTGTTTATCTCCTTTACCTGTTTGCCTAGGTATGAGTTGTTTTGGGTCATTATAGTACTGCTGTGGCCTATTGTAAAGTGTTTTGTTTTTACTCCCTGAAGTTAGCTCGCTTTGCTGAAAGAAGTTGTACATTAAAAGTTTTTATGTTTGTGGGTTCATAATCTTTTTACCATTCTGAGATATAATTCATGAACCTATTTTGCTGTTCTTGTTTCACTATCAATCTTTACTGAGTTTGACACCAGGTAAGTCGCTGTTATTGTGAGTGGTCACTCACAGCATCACTGATATCAACAGTATCAGAACTGCGAGTTGCGTATGACAAGTTAAAGCCTATATACCTGTCAAAGATTCCTCCGTATATGTCTGTTGGTTGATTCTTACTGATGATTATTCATCATCAAATGCATATATCGGTGATATTAGACTTCTGCCATTAGTGTTAGTGAAGAGCCTACCCAAACACTTGTGTCTGGAGTAAAGTCACCAATGAGGACAGTAGGTTCAGTATGAAGAAAGTTAGGTACATCTGTGTGAGGGAGGAGGTTGGCAGGTACATAGACATTTAGTGCACTGAGTGTACTCTTTTGGAATCAGTCAGACTTTTGAGAAGATATTGGCACATGAGGTGGTGAATGTTTTACGTACATTATACAAGTGCTGGTAGATCAAGAATTATAGCAATTGTAATTGGGTAGTTTATGTGGATGATGTGCCGGGAGATGTTCGACATTCTTGCACATATGACATCAATGTCCTCGGTAACTATCTTGTGGTGAAGGTAGAATATCTTTATTTTTGTCGTAGAGGCAATGTTCCAAGTAGATATTGTGATATCCTATACTGTTGAGTAATGTTCATGTCAGCCATTCTCTTTAAAAGTTACCTTGATCTCGCTTATGATATCAAGGCTTTCATGTATTTCTTTAGACCGATTCAACTCAATGTTTCCAATATTTCCCGTAACTGGAGGATGACTAAAGAGGTTTCTAACTGCTCTACCATTGATGAGTGTTTGAAAGTTGTTTTCCTTAACAGAATTTCAACCTCTGCTTCATTCACCTCTCTATCATCATCATCACTGTGTCAAGCATTAAGATTTACAGTAACTCCTGATACGTCTTTATTTATCTTTTCATATTTTAAAAACATTATAAATTTTGTTGTACAGTAACCATCTGACTTAGCTCTTGTAATCATTCAAAGATTATACCAGTATACTTGAACACATTACCCTTCCCATTGTCACCATGTTGTGGTTTTCCTGTCTCTTAGCAATTAGATTTTCTCACATAGTACATCGATAGATTCATGCAGGCTTGCCTTCTTGTCAGCATGTACATGTGTTCCTATCGTATAATGGTGTGCATCAACATTATCACTTAACATTTGCATTTTCTCACAAAACACTTCAATATATTTGTGTTGAGTTTTGATAGCTATAAATATTTTATCACTCTGCCTCTTATTTCGTTAAACTGCAATAATCACTTCATGATTCTATAGATCATTGTTATCAACAATCGTTCACAATGTATACCGAGTGGATCTTGTGTGTGTGTGTGTATGTGTGCTGGGAGACTACCCTGTTCCCTGTCCTTCCAGGAGTTACCATGTTATGTGAGGGTAAAACTACTTGAGTTAGGCCAGCGTCGGACGTGGTAGGAGTTGATGGAGGGGCGGGTGTTTGCTGCGGTTGCTCATTAGGTTACTGGAGTGGAGGTGGTCGCTTGGCGCAGTGTAGTTGTCATGCCTTGATCCAGGCTGCTTACAGTTAATGCATTTTTCTTCAATGGTCTCCCCATTGTCAAGTTTTTCCATGTATCTTTGTGTGAAATGTCGCCCTGCACATGTACCACACTGGCATTTGTAGCAAAACCGGCGGCCCAGAGGAAGACAGATAATTACCTTAAGATAATGGAAGGCACCAGAGACTGTGAATTTCCTTAGTGGGCGATCACTGCCAACCCAGTCTGCTATGACTGGTTCTTTACCTCTGATTCCTTTAACATTCTTAATGTTTTCCTTGTGAAGAAGGATTGTGGGGTCCTGGTAGTTATCAAGTCCAAAGACGATGATGGGAGTCTTGTTAGAGTGTGCATGGTCGTTTAGAGGTAACTGCATTTGTATGCCTTCGATAACATCGTTGGTTAGCTCGTCAACTAATCATTGATCATTTTTCAAGGTGACATTGTTTATGAGCGTTGTTTGTGAGGTGGAATTCGGTTTGTTGACACTTCCGCCACGCATGTGTCAACAATTGGTATTTGACCTCTGTGCTTGTGTCTGGCGGGAAGTTCAGTTTCACTACTTTGAGCTGATCATGTGACCTTGGTGGTGAGGAAAGCTCGTCATCCGTCATAAGGGTTGCTGGTGCAATGGTGGTGGTTGTCCTCTGTCTCTACAGGGGAGACATCTCTGTCGTGTTCAGTCAGTGTTCTGTGTGGTAAAGGGGGATGGCTTTTCTCGCATGCGGTCATTGTTGTTGATCGCAAAGGGAAATATAGAATAACTCCTTCACCAACATGTGAGGAACAGAACGGAGATGCGGTTGACCCAGGGGTCAAATGCAATTAATACAGCTGTCAGACAGCGGGCAAGACAGTAGATATCGTCTCTCTCTTCGTCCACAGAGCTATACAGAGCTATCCAAGTATAGCAAGAGAGATTGTATGGAGCGGTTACCCGCCGCGATGCCCAGTAGAACAGAGAAGGAACTGCTATTAATGACAAGTGCCACAGGAAATCGTGTTTATGCCCAGCAGTAGTTGAGCAGACACTGGGGCTCAAAGGGGTGATATATAACCAGGTGCTGTAAATTGAGTTATGGTGCCATAACGCACTGTAGACCGTCTTGGTTTTAATACGAAGCTCCTAGTATCTTTTGAAGGTTCACACCGTCTGTACGTACATGTTGCCAGCTGCCTGTACGAGTTCACAATCTGTCTTTTCACGCCTAGCATACATCACGAGAGCATCTCTACTAATACATTTATCCTTACTCTTTCTTTTACTTCTACTTTTACTACATTCTATTTTCATTACGGTATCTGTTGCAACCTGTCATTCGTGTACATGTAAACGTATTCATCACTTGTATCAAGTAGCATAAGCCACAACGCCATATGTTAAATCAGAACATAAAAGCGTCAGGACATCAACAAGACAAAATGTTTGAAAAAGAAATTATCTCGCGAAATAATGAAACTAAGATTAATTGTACATTAATCCTTCCTTTAGTGAATTAAAGATGACGGTTCATCAACAGGCTGATCACATGTTTCTAGTATTATAAAGTAACGAGATAACCGAATGATCATTTGTTATCTACAGAAGGATTTATCTTGATCTTTTAGACAATTGGTGAACAACATATGCTCAGATGTCTCCTTTTGTCTACAAGGAATAAATTTCATTTAAATCCTCGTAACAGGTGAAGCTTAGAGCAAGATATTATCATGTCATACCTGGGTTAAAATTGGTACAAGTATGAGAGAGGAGTAGGACATTTCATGATATTAAATAAATCTTCACACTTACTCAAAAATATGTATATGAAAAGAATGAATAAGAAGTCGGAACGTAGTGAGCTATGGTCCAGCTTGCCACAACCCAAGACATTTTTCTTTTTAGTTCCCAAGGAACGGCTTGCAGGTTATCTGTTCGACACAACAGAACAAAGACAGGGACAGGGTAATAATTTTTCCTTCCGTACGGCAGTAGACATCATCATTAACAGTGAGGGAGGGGGAGTCAGCAAGAAATTGTGGTAACATTAATGTCACAGCAAACTTTGAAGATTATGTAATAATGATTACAGTGTCGGAAGGGGGAGGAAAACATCGCCCCACATTGTGGAAGGTAGTCAGAAAATACAAGCATTTTTCTCATTTTCGAAAATTTCATGAGTTTCTGAGCCGTTTACGTACATTTCAACCTTCCTGCTATAGATATGATGGAATCCTCCTCATTAATGATAGGGAACCGTAGTAACTGGAGTGTCCACACGTTATCCACACAAGAGCAATTCTGTTCCTCAGGGAGACAGAAGCAGAAAGTTGTACCGGACGACCACGAATGCTGGTTGGGTTATGGACTCAGCCTGGAGGTGCTGTACCTGGAACTCCCCAATGTGTCTTTTCAATATGTGAAGGACTGTACCAACGAGCTGATGTCTGACTCTGCACTGGGATGAATGCCTTATGTGGTACATTTTTCTAGGGTCTCCCTGCGCCATGTCGGCCGATGGTGACTGAGAACTTCAGTCATGTTCTGTATACAGTCATCCAGACTGGGACTGGTCAACCCACCGGCCGAGTTTCTTCAGCATTCTGGTCTGTGAACTTTTTCGGTGGCGTTGCACGACGAGTGAGGGGCTCTGGCGAGGCGCTGTGCCGTGGTATACTGAGATGTGATTGTCAAGCTACATTGAAAAATTAACATCTACATTTGCCAGCTGATACTAGACTGGTGTCACGGGTAGAAAATTGATCTTGATATCGATAGCTGCAAAGTTTTACATATCGACGGTAAAATCGAGATGAAAAGCTATAGTATGAACTACACAACTACAGAGCTTGAATGAGGAAAATGACTAAGGTTGATTACTTGACCTAGAACCATGTAAGCATTCCTATGAAATGTTAGAAAAGGGATTAGTTTTTAGGATACACAGGTGAAGCATTCAAACTCAGTTCTGAGAAGCTCAGGCTCATTCGTTACTCTGGACTGACATGTCACCTTGAACTTTGTGCTTTAGTTTAAGTTACTTTACTTGATAAAAGGCACATAGATCGCAGTGAGTCCAGCAGCGACCTGCCAAGTAGATTCCAGGACTGTGCAAAATAATCTTGACCTAATCATATATAGCTTCGAGAAAGAGAAGGTTAAGAAACTTTGTACAAGTATTCTTGGTGATCAATGATTTTCCTATTCTTAAAGCCATACTAGGCTAAATCTGTTTGATTTTAATCGGGAGAGTACAAGTTCGTGAGCACTTGCTTCTTCATTTTAGGCAAAATATCATTTCTTCAACAGCAAATATTAACAAGTGGAATGATCTATCAATAAGAGTCATTGAAGGCAACACTAGAAGTACTTTTAAGGAGAGATGAATAACATACTTCAAATCCAAGACTGACTTTATGGACGACGACATATCAAAAAGTTTTCAGGCGTTCCTTTCCAAATTTCTTCTCTCATTAACAGCCTTGAAAATACCATGCACACTGTTGATGTTTGCATCCCTCGTACTCCTGCTCTGAGCGTCTCTTTCTTACCGCCGTCGTCCGCTTCAGTCCTGCTCAGTCCTGACACCTCTCGTCAGCAAGGAACTCATGAGTCCCGACCATGTGAGGCCCAGGTGGCGTTGCGGAACCGCACCTCGCCCATCTCCGACGGGTCATTGAACATACAGTGTTTGTGCAAAAATCTACAGGAAAAGGAAGCACGATAAGTTCCCAGATACACTTTCGTATATTGATCACATCGTCAGGGGTGATACAAGAATGAGATAGAAGACGTAGAACAGTCAGTTGATAAACAAGAAAGAGACGTAGCTATGACGCCATTGATAAACAAACGTTACCAATGGCGTCTTAGCTACGCCTCTTCCTTGTATATGAACTAACTGTTCTACGTCTCCTATCTCATTCTGGTATTTCCCCTGTTGATGTGATCATTACACTAAAGTGCACTTGAGAACTTATCGTGTTTCATTTTCCTGTCTTTTTCGCATGCACTAAAACACGAGCACCACTGTGGCATCTTGCAATACAATATATATGTGAATGATATTTATGAAACCGAACAAGCCATCCTCACGGACGTCAGGGAGATACAATTTTTCTAAGCTTCATAAAATTCGAGATGCTTTCGTCCCGTCGCACATCGATAACCTATATATTCCACGTAGGTATGTCAGAACCACATGTTCTTGAACTGCTGCCAGAAATGACAAAACTGTTAGCCAAGTAGAAGGACCTCTAACTAGAACTTTATCTTACAACGAGCCACAACAACTAATACGGTAGGAAAAATTTTTGATCCACGGTCTTTGAATTTCGACCTGAAATTCAGCTGCCAGGTTTTTAAAAACAACAAATTTATCATACGCGATTAGTGCTGGATGTTCCACGGCTACTAGCAAAAAGCTTCCCCTCTAATGGACCCTCGTTAAAGGATTTAACGGGATTTCATGCTAATTATAAGGTCTCGCACCTCACATACGTATATTTCATCACCACTGTATATAACACACACATCACTAGAGCATCACTGCTGCCGTAGGAACACTCCTGTCCTTCCACCACCACCGTGGACAGTAAACACATCAGTGGTGCGTCACTGCTGCAATAGGAACAGTTCTGTCCCTCAATCAACACCGTGGACAATACAAACATCAGTGGTGCGTCACTGTCGCTGTAGGAACAGTTCTGTCCCTCCATCACCAACGTGGACAGTACACATATCAGTGGTGCGTCACTGCTGCCGTATGAATAGTCCTTTCCTTCCATCACCAGCGTGGACAGTGCACACATCAGTGGTGCGTCACTGCTGCTGTAGGAACAGTTCAGTCCTTCCAACACCAACTTGGACAGTACACACATCAGTATTGCATCACTACTGCTCTAGGAACAGTTCAGTCCTTCCATCACCACCGTGGACAATGGACACATCAGTGGTGCGTCACTGCTGCTGCAGGAAGAGTTCAATCCTTCCATCACCATCGTGGACAGTACACATATTAATGGTTCGTCACTACTGCTGTAGGAACAGTTCCGTCCTTCCATCACCAACGTGAACAGTACACACATCAATGGTGGGACACTACTGCCGTACGAACAGTTCTGTCCATACATCACCAACGTAGACAGTACACATATCAGTGGTGCGTCAATTCTGCTGTAGGACCATTTCTGTCCATCCATCACCACTGTGGACAGAAAACACATCAGTGCGTTACTCCTGCTGTAGAAACAGTTCTGTCCTTCCATCACCAACGTGGACAGTACAAACATCAGTGGTGCGTCACTGCTGCACTAGGAACAGTTTTGTTCATCCATCACCGACATGGGCAGTACAAATATCAGCGGTCCGTCACTGCTGCTATAGGAACAGTTCAGTCCTACCATCAACACCGTGGACAGTATACACATCAGTGGTGCGTCACTGCTGCCGTAGGAACAGTTCTGTCCTTCCATCACCATCGTGGACAGTACGCACATCAGTGGTGCTTCACTGCTGCTGTAGGAAGAAATCTGTCCTTCCATCACCAACGTAGACAGCACACATATCAATGGTGCGTCACTGCTGCCGTGGGAACAGTTCTGTCATTCCATCACCACCCTGGACAGTACACACATCAGCGGTGCGTCACTGGTGCTGTAGGAACAGTTCTGTCGTTCCATCACCTCCATGGACGGTACTCACATCAGTGGTGCGTCACTGCTGACGTAAGAAGAGTTCAGTCCTCCCATCATAAAGGTGGACAGTACACACATCAGTGGTGCGTCACTGCTGTTGTAGGAGCATTTTTGTCCTTCCATCGCCACCGTGACAGTGCACATATCAGTGGTGCGTCACTGCTGCCGTAGGAACAGTTCTGTCCTTCCATCACCAACGTGGACAGTACACACATCAGTGAAGCGTCACTGCTGCTGTAGGAACAGCTCATTCCTTCCATCGCCAACGTGGACAGTACACGCATCGGTGGTGCGTCACTGCTACTGTTGGAACAATTCAGTCCTTCCATCACCACCGTGGGCAGTACACACATCATTGGTGCGTCATTGCTGCTGTAGGAATAGTACAGTCCTTCCATCACAAACGTGAATAGCACAAACATCAGTGATGCGTCACTGCTGCCGTAGAAGCAGTTCTGTCCTTCCATCACCATCTTGGACAGAACGCATATCAGTGATGCGTCACTGCCGCCGTAGGAACAGTTCCGTCCTTCCATCACCAACGTGGAAAGTACACACATTAGCGGTGCGTCACTGCTGCTCTAGAATCAGTTCTGTCCTACCATCACCACCGTGGACATTACACACATCAGTGGTGCGTCACTGCTGCCGTAGGAACAGTTCAGTCCTTCCCTCACCAACATGGACAGTACACACATCAGTGGTGCGTCACTGCTGCCCTAGGAACAGTTCTGTCCATCCATCTCTGAGATGGACAGTACACAGATCACCGATGCGTCACTGCTGCCATTGGAACAGTTCTGTCCTTTCATCATCACCTTGGACATTACACACATCAGTCATGCGTCACTGCTGCTGGTACGTCACTGCTGCAAATACAGTTCTGTCCTTCCATCACCAACTTGGACAGTGTACACATCATTGGTGCGTCACTGTTGCTGTAGATACAGTTCTGTCCATCCATCACCAATTAGGAGTGTACACACATCAATGGTGCGTCACTGTTGCTGTAGGAACAATTCTGTCCTTCCATCACCCACTTGGACAGTTTACACATCAGTGGTACGTCACTGCTGCTGTAGGAACAGTTCTCTCCTTCCATCACCAGCTTGGACAGTACACACATCTTTGGTGCGTCAATGCTGCCGTAGGAACTGTTCTGTCCTTCAGTCAATGACGTGAACAATACACACATGAGTCGTGTGTCAGTGCTGCCAGAGGAACATTTCTCTCCTTCCATCACCATCGTGGACAGTACGCACATCAGTGTTGTGTCACTGCTGATGTAGGAAGAGTTTTGTCCTCCATCACCAACGTGGACAGTACACACATGAGTGGTGCGTCACTGCTGCCGTAGGAACAATTCTTTTCTTTCATCACCACCGTGGACAGTACACACATCAGTGGTGCTTCACTTCCGCTGCAGGAAAAGTTTTGTTCTTCCATCACCAACGTGGACAGTACATATATTAGTGGTGTGTCACAGATGTTGTAAGAACAGTTCTGTCCTTCCATCACCACAGTGGACAGTACACACACCCCTGGTTTGTCACTGCTGCCATAGGAACAGTTCAGTCCTTCCATCACTAGTGTGGACAGTACTCACATCAGTGGTGCATCACTGCTGCTGTAGGAACAGGTCAGTCCTTCAATCACAAACGTGGACAATACAAACATCTGTGGTGCGTCACTGTGTCACTGCTATTGTAGGAGTTCAGTCCTTCTATCATAAACGGGGATATTACACAATTCAGTGGTGCGTCACTGCTGCCGTAGGAACAGTTCTGTCCTTCCACCACCAATGTGGACAGTACACACATCAGTGGTGCGTCACTGCTGCTGTAGGATCAATTCTTTTCTTTCATCACCACCGTGGACAGTAAATACAACAGTGCGTCACTCCTGCTGTGGGAACAGTTCTGTCCTTCCATCACCAAAGTGGACAGTACACATATCAGTGATGCGTCACTGCTCCTGAAGGAACAGCTATGTCCATCCATCACCAACATGGACAGTGCACACGTCGGTGGTGCGTCACTGCTGCCGTAGGAAGAGCTCAGTCCTTTCATCTCCAATGTGGACAGTAAACACACCAGTGGTGTGTCACTGCTGCAGTAACAACGGTTCTGTCCATCTATCACCAGCTCGGACAGTACACACACTAATGTTGCGTCACTGCTGCCGTAGGAACAGTTTTGTCATCACCACCGTGGACAGTACACTTATCATTGATGCGTCACTGCTGCTGTAGGAACAGTTCAGTCCTTCCATCACCAACGTGGACAGTACACAAATCGGTGGTGCGTCACAGCTGCTGTAGGAACAGTTCAGTCCTTCCATCACCAACGTGGACAGTACACACATCAGTGGTGCGTAGCTGCTGCTGCAGGAACGGTTCTTTCCTTCCATCACCACCAACGTGGACAGTGCACACATCAGTGGTGCGTCACTGCTGCTGTAGGAACAGTTCTGTCCTATCACCAACTCGGACAGCACACACATCAGTGATGTGTCACTGCTGCCATAGGAGCAGTTTTGTCCTTCCATCACCGTCTTGGACGGTATGCATATCAGTGGTGCGTCACTGCTGCCGTAGGAACATATCTGTCCTTCCATCACCAACGTGGACACTACGCACATCAATGGTGCGTCACTGCTTCCTTCCATCACCTTCCAGCATCATCATGGCAAAATACACACTAGTCTCTATACTTCTTTTCCACCATTAGTCCCACCGACACGAATATCAGCGAGACATATTTCTTTATCCTAAATTAAAAGTAACTTAAGTCTTTGACCCTATAATTTTACTTGGCTTACCGCTACAGCCAACCATACTATCAGTTCTTCTTCATTTCACAATGATCTGGACGATCTGGACAAAGTTTATAGTGTGGTTGCCTCTGTAGTTATGCCGGCATCCTCTCCACAAACCTAGTAAGACTTAGTACACTACGCTCTGTAGTTAACACACACGACAAGTTAACCATCAGCCGCAGGTCGTCAGGCAGAACAGCGTAGTCATATCTTCCCTTACTAGCACAGTGAGACTCCTCATGTTGGAAACTGGTTGCTTATGTTTCGCGTGAGAACATAGTTACTAAAATGATGTTTCTTTGTATGTAAAGGTATTCTATTTATGAATGTTACCATAAGGACTGTGGGTTATCTTTGGAAGATTATGGTTGAGAAATCTAAACTCCACGCTCCGAGCGGGCCCGTGGCCTTCGAAGGATAGCATTTATACAGCTACATAACTTCCTGTGGCAAACAAGGACCCTCTCAACCCATCAGGGGTTCTTACTACTGACACAAGAGTCATTACAGCACACAATGCTATAGGTATAGCTACACAAGAATTCATGACACGTTATCCCCCTTGCCACTCACAGACAAGGTTCTGTGGCACGTACATATCTGGCCAGATTAGCTCGTGGCGTTAGCCTCATTAAAAGATAACACAAAGTAACAAGTTCTTCCTCCCTGTGTGGTAATGATCTTGTGGATAGGAGTACAATTAGTGTCAGGAGATACCTGTCGATTCATTTACGGCTTCGAGTGGTAAAACGAAGCTGTTGATCTTGAGAGTGCAAGGGTTCGGATGTGTTGAAGTAGATAAGATAATGTGAAGGGATGGAGATGAGGGAGGTGAGTTAAGGGGATAAGGTGAAGATAAGTGAAGTAGAACAGAGGTAAGACGTGAAGATGAATGAAGAGAGACAGATTGAAGAGGTGGAGGTGAGGGACGTGCGGCCGGTGGAAGAGGTGGAGATGAGGGAGGTAAGCCAGATGGAAGAGATGGAGATGAGGGAAGTATGCCAGATGAAAGAGGTGGAAATGAGGGAGGTAGACTAGATGGAAGAGGTGTAGGTGAGGGAGGTTAGCCAGATGGAAGAGGTGGAGATGAGGGAAGTAAGCCAGATGGAAGGGGTGGAGGTGAGGGAAGTAAGCTAGATGGAAGAGGTGTAAGTGAGGGAGGTAAGCTAGATGGAAGAGGTGTAAGTGAGGGAGGTTAGCCAGATGAAAGAGGTGGAGATGAGGGAAGTAAGCCAGATGGAAGAGGTGGAGGTGAGGGAGGTAAGCTAGATGGAAGAGGTGTAAGTGAGGGAGGTAAGCTAGATGGAAGAGGTGTAAGTGAGGGAGGTTAGCCAGATGGAAGAGGTGGAGGTGAGGGAGGTAAGCCAGATGGAAGAGTACAATGAGTACACGAGAGACAGATAACAAAAGACCTGATGGTCTATAACGATGTTATCTGCCGGAGGACAATAATAACAACCTGGGTCCCCAGGCTTTATAGATGGAGACAAGATAATAAGGTAAAAGGCTTCTCTACAACCACTACTACCTCCGGCGTATCACCCGTGTGAAGAGAGAGCAACCTGGGAAACGGTAGGGAGTAAGAGAGGATAAAGGTAAGGTGGGGGGTTGTGACAGAGGATTATGAGAGAACGGCTATTAGGTAGGGTAGGAGGAAGGAGAGAGGGCAGGCGAGGGGACGAAGGAGCGGAAGGTAGAGGGACGGAAGCCTAGAGGAGAGAGGGAGGGAGGCCTAGAGGAGAGCGGGACGGAGGCCTAGAGGAGAGAGGGACGGAGGCCCTAGAGGAGAGAGGGACGGAGGCCTAGAGGAGAGAGGGACGGAGGCCTAGAGGAGAGAGGGACGGAGGCCTGTAGGAAAGAGAGAGGGAGTCCTGTAGGAGAGGGGGGAGGGTGGATGTAGGAGGGAGGGGGAAGCCTGTAGGAGAGAGGGAGGATGGATGTAGGAGGGAAGGGGAGGCCTGTCGGAGAGAAGGGGGGTGGATGTAGGAGGGAAGGGGAGGCTTGTAGGATAGAGGGAGGGAGGCCCGTAGGAGAGAGGGAGGGAGGGAGGCCTGAAGGAGAAAGGGAGGGAAGCCTGGAGGAGAGAAGGAGGGAAGCCTGTAGGAGAGAGGGAGGGAGGCCTGGAGGAGAGGGGGAAGAAGTAGAGGACTGGAAGAAGGAGGGAGGGAGAAATAGAGGCATGGAGGAGAGAGGGAGGGAGAGGTATAGGATTGTAGGAGAAAGGTGGGTCTGGAAAAGAAAGGAAGGGAAGAGGTAGAGGCCTTGAGGAGAGATGGGTTAAGGTCTGAAGGAGAGAGTGAGGGTGAGATAGAGGCTTGGAGTTGAGATGGAGGAGGGTGTGAAGGAGAGAATGAAGGATGGAGGAGAAAAAGAGGTCTGAAGGTGGGAGGGAGGAAGACCTGGTGGAGGTTGGGTGGTGGTGGTGGTGGTGGTGGTGGTGGTGGTGGTGGTGGTGGTGGTGGTGGGGGGGGGGGGGGGGGGGGGGGGGGGGGGACGGACGGATGGTCGCCTCACAAAGGCTGCGAGTCTACGCTTCTGTCTCGACAAACTATATTAGCGAATCTTCTTGAAAACAAGGAAGGGTTTAACTCGAATGAGGCTTGTACCATATGTTGTAGTAGAGGAGTGTTGTTGGGGTGTGTGTTGTGGGGAAGGATGTTATGGGTGTACTGATGGAGGACACAGTAAGAGAGCGTAGTGGACGAGTGCATTGGGGTGGGGGAGAAGTAAGGAATAACTGTAATGGAATAAGAAGTACATGGAGGATTGGAAAGGTTGTGAGTGTAACAAAGGTGGACGTGATGGGAGAGTTGATAACATAGGAGATAACACTGAGAGGTCTAATGTAGGAGAAGTGTTGTCGTCAAATATGAAAGGTAACGAATATTTATACTCAAAGAGGCTAACATTTACACTGCATGACGAGGAAGATTATAAAATCTTTCCAAGAGTAAGAAATCTGAATGAAAACTACTTGAATCTCAGTATATTTGTAATGTCCATAAGTCAGCTTATTTTGAAAAGAAAAATTTTGAAAAAGATGTCAACAAAAAATCTAACTTAGAAACAGTTGCAAATATTTAGTTGTCATACCACATTTGTAGACAAAAATGTCTTGCTGAAATCCTCTTTAATCAAAGGATATCCTTTATCTAGTGACCGGAAATTCTCACCTCGAGACTCAGTGTTTTGGTATAACAGTCTCGTTATCAGCAGAGGTTACTTACTACTATTAGTATCTTTTTTGAATATTTGAATTTACAAAGATTTGAAATACCCTTATCAACACACCTAGAGGTGTTCAAAATACGCTGAAATATGCAGATTTCTCATAACTGCAAAGATGTTGCATTCCATAAGCATTAATTGCACTCACATTTGTAATAAACGTCGTATATAAACACACCGCTTTCACTGTAGTGATGATAGTTGTAAACTCTATGGCATGACATTGCTTGAATAGTTCAGGACTTACTATAGAATCATGGAAGCGTCCACCAGCTGGCTGTGGTGGTGTAAGGCGCTTGGCCCACATTACCCATCTGTATTACAGGGATTCCTGCCCAGACCCATGAGTAGCTAACCACATGTGGCAGCTCTCCAACAACGACCCTACTCATGAGTAATTGGCCACCCTAGTGGCAGCTTTCAAACACAGGACTTGCTGTGAACCAATTGCTGGCGATACTAAAGAAAACATCGGTTAATGACAGTAAAGCTACTAACGCTCAGGAAAAGAGAAGATTGAATGGGAAAACTTTCCATTTTCTTGAGAAGTTGGGGTCGTAACAACAGTTAATGGTCAATGATGGGAGTGGGAACCTTCTTTTGTAGGTTGAGTAATTACTGGGACGTGTGACAGCTACCGAGATTTTGACTAAAACTTTATTCTAGTTAACGTTGTCCAGGACGTAGGTTCGTTAAACTCTCAACAAGGAAGTGGTAAGAGACGACCTGATGCTCTATGACGAAGTTTTCTACCGAGGAACAGTGTTAGATTATGTAGATAAAGACAGGATCCTCCCCACCCACTAC
The DNA here is from genome assembly GCF_036320965.1 of Panulirus ornatus. Lineage (NCBI taxonomy): Eukaryota > Metazoa > Arthropoda > Malacostraca > Decapoda > Palinuridae > Panulirus > Panulirus ornatus. Next base: position 21,774,120 of record NC_092241.1, read on the forward strand.
CCCGTCCAGTATATAATCTGGGAGGAAAAGAGCCTTAAAGAAGCAGCAAATTGTAAAGAGACAAATACTGACATATCTTTCTTTCTTTTACTGCGTGATGAATGAAAAAATGAATGAAATCAGAAATTATCACAGCCTCCGGATACTCTAGCAGAGGACTTTGGCTGCGATATGTATAGAAGGACACTGAAAAACGCGCGCTTCTTACTCTCAATCTGGAAGAGATGAATTTATTATCAATATCTGAAATATTTGTCTAGTCGTCTTTTGAATACGTTGATATATAAAGTCTTCGCTCTGGCAATACTTGATGGTATTCTTTTCAACGTTCTGTAACCAACGATGAGAAAACGTTTGTTTTGCACATTTTTCCCTACATCTTCATAACAATGTTGTTGGTCGTCTTTCTCCTGTATAACGTGAAAATATGATCTCTAAATCATTAAAAGGGATACAACAAATTTCCAACAGGAACACACCACTAGGTCTTTTTGAGGCTGTTTCCGACAATGGAAGATATCAGAAACTCACAGATTAGTGTCATTAAAGTTAGAAAGTGTACAGATAATTCAGAGAAGAACCTTTATATTGTTAATCTGATTAAAAAGGCACAAATCATATCTATCTTGGGTTAGTAGTGAAATATCTATCAAGTGTGTTTTTAACAGTATCCATATTTCTATCCTCACCCAATCTAAATGGCAAATTGCTCCATATGTTAACAATTCTTTTGAAAAAATGTACTTCGCCTTATTCGAGGGAAAAAGTTTGCCCGCTGGTTTGTATCTATTATTGCGAGTGAATCATACGAATCAAGTCTTAAGTAACTTGATAGATCAAGATTATCAAAGCCGTTGATGATTTTCATAATCACCTTTTGACTTTTTCTTTTCTGAGCTGAATAGATTAAAGTCGTTTAATCTGCTCTTTCAAGATTTGTTTGTCAGCCAAGACGTCATCTTGGTAGTTCGATGCTGTACTCTCTCCATGCTATGTTTTCCTTTTTGTTTTTTAGGAAGGGTGACCAAAACTGAACACAATATTCAACATGAGGATCAACCAATGAACTGTAAAGGATGAATTCTTTGGACTTGAACTCAAAGGTCCTCCTTATGAATCCAAGAATTTTGTTCGTTCGTCTCACTGCGTCTGTGCACTGCTTACTTGCATTTAGGTTGCAAGAAATTATTACGCCGAAGATTTTTCCTCATTCACCTTTAGCAGTTTAACATAGTTCATACTGTAGCTCGCGTATCCATATTTTCTACCAATATGTAAGTCTTTGCTATTGTCGATACTAGAAATTAATTTATGACCTATGAACCTTGTCCATCAGCTCGCCTATGTCAGCTTAAAGCTGCAGACCTTCAAGTTATATGTAGATTTATTTCCTAGCATTATCATTAGAAAATTTTGATACCTTGTATCATTAATATCATTACTATATGAGAAAGAGGCTCGTCCCTGGATTGATCCTTGTGATACTCCATTTGTTACGTCTAACCATTCTGAAGGTTGTACTTTAATCATAACTTGTTGATACGGTCAGTCAACCAGTTTCTTGTCCACATCATCAGTGCCATGTGAGTAAATTTTTGCCAGTAGCCTTTGGTACTGAACCTTATCAAATGCTTTTTGACAATCTAGAGAGTTGAATCAAATGCTTTATTTTCGTTATACGTATTGATTATATCATAAAAGAGATCAAGCAGCTTTGTCAGGCATGAAAGATTTCATCGAAAAACATGCTGAGATTCGTTTTGTAATTGTTGTTCCCATAAATGTATTACAATTGTATCTCGAATGATGCTTTTCATATGTTTTCCAATTATTGACGTTAACTGGTAGATTATTTTCGAGCAATGACTTAACTTTTTTCAATATCTCTGTTACTTTGGCAAATTTCTGTTTATCTTGAACTTTTCCCATAGTAAGTCGCTTATTGAAAAGGGCAGTTAAGGGCTTAACTATATAACTTTTTCGTCGCCTTCATTATCCTAGGATAAAACTTATCATAGCCTGCCGTTTTATCTATTTTCATTCCCTTTGCTGGTGACACCATATCATCAGTTTTTACTTCAATTTGTTAAGAATGATCTACTCTTTTATGAATTGTGTCTTTGGTGGTAAATACAAATGCAAAAAGTCATATAAGATCCTTGCCAAGTCTTGAACCAAGTCACCGTTTTCCTTAAGCAATGGACCAATTGATTGGGTAATGACTCTCTTCCTTCTAACCTAACTGTAAAACTGTTTAGGCTTCCTTATGCCATTATCAGTAATATACGCTCCATAATGACATTCACTCTGTCGTATAGATCTCTTACTTTCTCAACAAAAATTTGCATAACTTACTCAACTTTCTTAGACAACAGGGACTCTTCTCTTTTGCCATCCCACCATATTGGCTTTGCTTTCAAAATAGACCATCTATTACACATTGACACTCATTTTCCTCTTCTGCTTTGAATGTTTTACTGAAACTTTTCAAAGATACGTTCATGCTTTCACTTCCTATATCATCCCAGGTTTGCATGTCAAGAGCAGTTTATTTCTTTGAGAATTAATTTGTTCTGATTCTCATTTTTGTATTCAATCCAGTTTATTTTCATCTTTGATAAAGTTTAGTGGCCTCAAGAGAAATAACAGAAAATCTAACCTAGTTAGGAAAAGTTGCATTATTTAGTTTTCTTACCGAATTTGTAGACAAAAATATCCTCCTGAAATCTTCCTTGATTAAAGGATATCCTTTCTTTGATGACCCAAAGTTCTAACTTTAAACCTCAACATCTAACTTTAGTCTCATCATCACCAGACTGTGGATATTCATTTTCGAACATCATAAACTTACAAAGACTTGAAATACCCTTATCAACACATCTAGAGGTGACCGAAATACTCTCCAATGTGCAGATTTGTCATAACAGCTAAAGATGTTGCATTACATTAACGTTATTTTCATTTACATTTGTAGTAAACGTCGTATATAAACACACCGCTTTTACTGTAGTGATGATAGTTGTAAACTCTATAGCATGACATTGCTTGAATAGTTCAGGACTTACTATAGAATCATGGAATCGTCCACCAGCTGACTGTGGTGGTGTAAGGCGCTTGATCCACATAACCCATCTGTATTACAGGGATTCCTTCCCAGACCCATGAGCAGATGTGAGACAGCTCTCCAACAACGACCCGACTCATGAGTAATTGGCCACCCTTGTGGCAGCTTTCAAACACAGGACTTGCTGTGAACCAATTGCTGGCGATACTAAAGAAAACATCGGTTAATGACAGTAAAGCTATTAACGCTCAGGAAAAAGAAGATTGAATGGGAAAACTTTCCATTTTCTTGAGAAGTTGGGGTCGTAACAACAGTTAATGGTCAATGATGGGAGTGGGAACCTTCTTTTGTAGGTTGAGTAATTACTGGGACGTGTGACAGCTACCGAGATTTTACCTAAAGATTTGTTCTCGTTAACGTTGTCCAGGACGTAGGAAGTGGTAAGAGACGACCTGATGCTCTATGACGAAGTTGTTTGCTGAGGAAATGCTAGATTATGTGTAAAAGACAGGATAATAAAGTTGAAGGATCCTCCCCACCAACTGCCTCGTCCAGCATATAATCTGGCAGGGAAAGAGCTTAAAGCAGCAGCAAGTTGCAGAGCGACAAATACTGACATATATTCCCTTTATACTGACATATATTACCTTTAATTTCCACAAAAAATTTTACCTCGGAATCTAAATGAGCTTTAACAAAAAGGGAGACACTACTTCCTACTTTGTTTTCCCCAATCCTTGTTAAACAAAGAATTGAGTATTCGGGGAGGAATATCTCTGTTGATGATAACATTATTAGGAAATGACAATTATATCAATATTTCCTTCTAACGCTACTGTCTCTAATTTTAAGATTTTATTGCTTACACTCAGAGCATTAACGGATTTCTTTTTCACAATAGATTGAGACATATTTCGAAGGGTACTTACGGAGACGAATGAGTCTGCTACACACGGGCTGTATTTTGTGACCAGAACGCACGAGTAAACTCACTAAGAAGCCTACCAGAACGCGCAGCTCTCACTTCATTCAGGTGTTGTCCGTCATTCATAAGTATATCAAAGTGCATGTAGAAATGGCATTCCAAGTTTATGAACTTAACTCCTTCCTGTTATCTTTTTTAACAAAATTCTTTATTCTCTGAAAATTAATTTGATCTTTAATCGTATCTTTTATAAACATTGTTTTAGATTTCTTTTTCTGTTAGGTTTATTTCTTTGAAAATAAATTGTTCTATTGTTCATTTTTGTATATATTTCAGTTTATCTTCGTCTTTGATAAGTTAAGTGACCACAAGAAAGTATTTTATGCATGTAGTCAAACAAAAGCACTGTAAAGAGTAAGTATTGCGTCTTCCATTATATGATATATACTCCCTGCTGGGAAGTCTAAGACTTTTTAGTTTTGTGTTCCTCATAATGGTTGGACGAAAGCTTTGCATTCTTGTTTAGAATTACTATGTCCAAGATGCATTGCTTTGCACCATTTGCCCTTCACCCACCATTACTCTAATTGTTGATGTTTCCATAGAAGGAAATATGTATGTTAATACATTCAACTTACAAACATCCCAAGAGGCGAGAAAATATCAACTTGTAGCCTGCGTACCTGTGAGAGGCAACAGAGAGGGAGGAGTGAGCAAGAAGAGACTGGAAACAATCCCCTCCTGTATGATCCCTTTTTAAATGAAGCAACATCAGAAGGAGCCAAGCGAGAACTTTTCCTAGAAGGCTCAGCGTTTGTTCTCGAGATTACTTAGAATGATGAGAGAAGAGAGTTGGTGCTACAGTAGAATAGAGGAATAACTACATCCACTCCCTCCACCATAAGCTGTTCCAACTATACCCTGTTCACTCAGATCTGATTCCTGAGTAGAAACAAAGCATAGCTGGTATTGGTGGACACAAACAGGTGAAGGGTGTGCGTGGAGTAGGAAGTCACTTTGGTAACCAGTTAATAATGACTGGCCGCCGCGGTCACATCTCCGGCCAGAGGGTGACGACCCGGCTCCAGTCAGGCTGCTGTCATAGCTAAGCCTACTTCTTGTTGCCATTTATTGACAGATCAAGAAACTGCATTAATTGGGACGAATTAATTAGACGTAATTACTGCTGGTTAAGACTTGAAAATCTATAAATTGTTATAACATTGGCTCATCCACCTGCTCTGTAAGCACCGTTCCTTACCTGTTCAAGGCACTTGTAAAGTCTATTACATCATACTACTAAAGTCGGAAATAAAACAGCCAGTAGTCTCTATCAATCTATTTTCCAAGCTAAGTCTGAGTCCATATGCTAGGTTACATACCATTCATAAAGCACACACGTGTACACATATGAGAGAGAGAGAGAGAGAGAGAGAGAGAGAGAGAGAGAGAGAGAGAGAGAGAGAGAGAGAGAGAGAGAGAGAGAGAGAGAGAGAGAGAGAGAGAGAGAGAGAGAGAGAGAGAGAGAGAGAGAGAGAGAGAGAGAGAGATACCTGAGCAAATATCACCACTGGCTATCAGTACCGATTATCTTTCAAGGAATTTTAAGTTCTGTAATGAAAGGCTTTCACAGTATCATCACAATGGAGTAAGAAGGTGGGAAACAAACAACCTCAAACCTCTAAATAGTGTGGAGGAAGTTGCAGTGTCGGCAGACTTTGGTACGCACTGCTCTAGTTTCTCGCTATTTCTTCATTTTCAAATAATTCCTCAACCAGAAATAAAACGAAATAAGAGATGGTATAACATTTCAGGAATAATATTTGATTGGTATTTCATCTCCCTAATTATATTAATCAACGCAAAACTTATCGTGGGGAATAGATATGAAATATTAAACTGACGATATGAAAGCGCATGCAATGCACTAGTGCCAGATGTTAGCCCTTTGAACTTCTAATGACGAATTTGCCATTTATTTACTTTGAGTCATGTAAAATGTAAAATAAAGTCAGACACAAAGGAGATAACAAAAAGTTACTTAAACTGGCGGATTATAGTTATCTGCAGAATAATGAGAACTGGCAGATAACCAATATTTACAGTACGAGTCCATACAGTTTGCTGGCGACTTTGCATGATGAGACAAAGTACTCAACCTTGTTGACTGAAAACACCTACATGCCCACATCTACTTCAAACGGGACTCATCGCTTTACAAAACTTTATAATAAAATCTCATTTTCTTTGTTAAAGGTAAACTTTTTAAGATAATCTTTACATCTTTAGCTTGGGAAAATGTTCCATATTTGAACTGGCTGCTTATATTGCAAGCAATTTACATATAAATATATACATATATAAGTATGGACTTATCAAAACTAATAAACAGAATTTTCCAGCAAGACATATAGTGAGTTCAGTACGCTCCATTACATATAAATTGTCAAAATGGTTAATTTCTTTTTTAAGCCCTTTAGTGGGTAAGGTATCAAATTCTAATATCATGAACAATGTAGATTTGGTCAACAAGCTAAACAATATCAACATTAATTTTGATTTCAAACTAGTAAGCTTTGATGTTTCCTCACTTTTCACAAAATTTCCAGTTGATGACCTTTTAGAATATCTATTTGATGTCTTGGATGATATTCATTACCTGTTCCAAAGTGTGGTTTCACTGAACTGATAAAATTGTGTATAAAAGATGGTGTATTTCAATTCAATGAATATCATTATGCTCAAAAATTTCGTATGGCAATGGGTAGCCCTCTTTCACCTGTATTAAGTAATCTTTATATGGAATCTTTTGAAACAAAATTACTAAAGGATATCTTACCTTCTAATGCAATTTGGTTTAGGTATGTAAATGATGTTCTTGGTGTTTGGCCAACAAATGAAAATGTACAAATATTTCTCCCCTTACTTAACAATTTAGTACCTTCCATCAAATTTACTGAAGAAAATGAAAATAATGGTATGTTACCATTTTTAGATTGCGTGATCCATAGACAAGGAAACAAGTTTAAGTTTAGCATATACAGAAAACCTACCAATGTATGCTCATATATCCATTATTACTCATCTCAACATGACAGAGTTAAACTATTATCATTTCAATCTATGTTCCTTAGGGCATTACATATTTGAAGTCCAGAGTTTATTGATGATGGGTTTGAGAATTATATTCTATTGGATCTAAGTTAAAGTACCCTAGATCTTTCATTGATAAATCCCTTAAGTTAACAAAGAAATCATTTTATAGAGTTGAGCCCAAACCTCCCATTGACAACAAGAATCTTTTAGTCCTCCCTTTTAATAATAATTTCACTTTACTTCCCATGTTGCTTAAATCCTTTAATGTAAATGTTGCCTTCAGCAACAATAATACTATAAGGAATATCTTTATCAAGAATTCACCAGAAAATTCTCCTGGATGCTTCTATAAAGTGCCATGTGGTAACTGTGCTAAATTTTATGTCGGGCAGACTGGTAAGGATCTTTCTGTCAAACTTAAGCAACATAAATATAGTATAAGAACGGAACAAGAATCAAATGCCTTGTTTAATCACGTTAAAAACTATAATCATTGTATTGACTGGAGTAATGCCATCTCAGTTATTAACTCTAATTCTATCACCATGAGAAATATCATTGAATCTTCTATTATTGAATACACAAAGAATTATAATTTTGATATAAGTGATGCTCTATACAAATTAGATAACTTTATTGTTGATAAGATTAGTAAAATGATAAGTTTATGAACGCCCCTTGTCTATCTTGAACAATCGCATGTTTGCCAAATGGCGTCCTAGCACTGTCTCATCGATGTATATCAACTGAATGTTATATTTCTCTCTTGTGTCTCCCCTAATGATGTGATTATTACACGAAAGAGCACTTGGGATCTTGTCGTGCTTCATTTTCCCCGTGAACTCATAAGAATATATATATATATATATATATATATATATATATATATATATATATATATATATATATATATATATATATATATATATATATATATATACATATATAGGATACGGGAGAAAGAATACTTCCCACGCATTCCTCGCGTGTCGTAGAAGGCGACTAAACGGGACGGGAGCGGGGGGCCAGAAACCCTCCCCTCCTTGTACTTTCTTGTACTTTTTTTTCTTGTGCTTTACTTTCTAAAAGGGGAAACAGGAGAAAGAGTCACGTGGGGGGGTGCTCATCCTCCTCGAAGGCTCAGACTGGGGTGTCTAAATGTGTGTGGATGTAACCAAGATGAGAAAAAAGGAGAGACAGGTAGTATGCTTGAGGAAAGGAACCTGGATGTTTTGGCTCTGAGTGAAACGAAGCTCAAGGATAAAGGGGAAGAGTGGTTTGGGAATGTCTTGGAAGTAAAGTCAGGGGTTAGTGAGAGGACAAGAGCAAGGGAAGGAGTAGCACTACTCCTGAAACAGGAGTTGTGGGAGTATGTGATAGAGTGTAAGAAAGTAAATTCTATATTGATAGGGTTAAAACTGAAAGTTGATGGAGAGAGATGGGTGATTATTGGTGCATATGCACCTGGGCATGAGAAGAAAGATCATGAGAGGCAAGTGTTTTGAGAGCAGCTGAATGAGTGTTAGTGGTTTTCATGCACAAGACCGGGTTATAGTGATGGGTGATTTGAATGCAAAGGTGAGTAATGTGGCAGTTGAGGGAATAATTGGTATACATGGGGTGTTCAGTGGTGTAAATGGAAATGGTGAAGAGCTTGTAGATCTATGTGCTGAAAAAGGACTGGTGATTGGGAATACCTGGTTTAAAAAGCGAGATATACATAACTATACGTATGTAAGTAGGAGAGATGGCCAGAGAGCGTTATTGGATTACGTGTTAATTGATAGGCGCGCGAAAGAGAGACTTTTGGATGTTAATGTGCTGAGAGGTGCAACTGGAGGGATGTCTGATCATTATCTTGTGGAGGCGAAGGTGAAGATTTGTAGGGGTTTTCAGAAAAGAAGAAAGAATGTTGGGATGAAGAAAGTGGTGAGAGTAAGTAAGCTTGGGAAGGAGACTTGTGTGAGGAAGTACCAGGAGAGACTGAGTACAGAATGGAAAAGGTGAGAACAAAGGAGGTAAGGGGAGTGGGGTAGGAATGGGATGTATTTAGGGAAGCGGTGATGGCTCGCGCAAAAGATGCTTGTGGCATGAGAAGCGTGGGAGTTGGGTTCATTTGAAAGGGTAGTGAGTAGTGGGATGAAGAAGTAAGATTATTAGTGAAAGAGAAGAGAGAGGTATTTGGACGATTTTTGCAGTGAAAAAATGCAATTGAGTGGGAAATGCATAAAAGAAAGAGGCAGGAGGTCAAGAGAAAGGTGCAAGCGGTGAAAAAGAGGGCAAATGAGAGTTAGGGTGAGAGAGTATCATTAAATTTTAGGGAGAATAAAAAGATGTTCTGGAAGGAGGTAAATAAAGTGCGTAAGACAAGGGAGCAAATGGGAACTTCAGTGAAGGACGCAAATGAGGAGGTGTTAACAAGTAGTGGTGATGTGAGAAGGAGATGGAATGAGTGTTTTGAAGGTTTGTTAAATGTGTTTCATGATAGAGTGTCAGATATAGGGTGTTTTGGTCGAGGTGGTGTGCAAAGTGAGAGGGTTAGGGAAAATGATTTGGTAAACAGAGAAGAGGTAGTAAAAGCTTTGCGGAAGATGAAAGCCGGCAAGGCAGCAGGTTTGGATGGTATCGCAATGGAATTTATTAAAAAAGGGGGTGACTAAATTGTTAACTGGTTGGTAAGGTTATTCAATGAATGTATAATTCATGGTGAGGTGCCTGAGGATTGGCGGAATGCTTGGATGGTGCCATTGTACAAAGGCAAAGGGGATAAGAGTGAGCCCTCAAATTACAGAGGTATAAGTTTGTTGAGGATCCCTGGTAAATTATATGGCAGGGTATTGATTGAGAGGGTGAAGGCATGTACAGAGCATCAGATTGGGGAAGAGCAGTCTGGTTTCAGAAGTGGTAGAGGATGTGTGGACCAGGTGTTTGCTTTGAAGAATGTATGTGAGAAATACTTAGAAAAGCAAATGGATTTGTATGTAGCATTTATGGATCTGGAGAAGGCATATGATAGAGTTGATAGAGATGCTCTGTGGAAGGTATTATGAATATATGGTGTGGGAGGCACGTTGTTAGAAGCAGTGAAAAGTTTTTATCGAGGATGTAAGGCATGTGTACGTGTAGGAAGAGAGGAAAGTGATTGGTTCTCAGTGAATGTAGGTTTGCGGCAGGGGTGTGTGATGTCTCCATGGTTGTTTAATATGTTTATGGATCGGGTTGTTAGGTAGGTGAATGCAAGAGTTTTGGAAAGAAGGGCAAGTATGCAGTCTGTTGGGGATGAGAGAGCTTGGGAAGTGAGTCAGTTGTTGTTCGCTGATGTTACAACGCTGGTGGCTGATTCATGTGAGAAACTGCAGAAGCTAGTGACTGAGTTTGGTAAAGTGTGTGAAAGAAGAAAGTTAAGAGTAAATGTGAATAAGAGCAAGGTTATTAGGTACAGTAGGGTTGAGGGTCAAGTCAATTGGGAGGTAAGTTTGAATGGAGAGAAACTGGAGGAATTGAAGTGTTTTAGATATCTGGGAGTGGATCTGGCAGTGGATGGAACCATGGAAGCGGAAGTGAATCATAGGGTGGGGGGGATGGCGAAAATTCTGGGAGCCTTGAAGAATCTTTGTAAGTCGAGAACATTATCTCGGAAAGGAAAAAATGGGTATGTTTGATGGAATAGTGGTTCCAACAATGTTGTATGGTTGCGAGGCGTGGGCTATGGATAGAGTTGTGCGCAGGAGGGTGGATATGCTGGAATGAGATATTTGAGGACAATATGTGGTGTGAGGTGGTTTGATCGAGTAAGTAATGTAAGGGTAAGAGAGATGTGTGGAAATAAAAAGAGTGTGGTTGAGAGAGCAGAAGAGGGTGTTTTGAAATGGTTTGGTCACATGGAGAGAATGAGTGAGGAAAGATTGACCAAGAGGATATATGTGTCAGAGGTGGAGGGACCGAGGAGAAGTGGGAGACCAAATAGGAGGTGGAAAGATAGAGTGAAAAATATTTTCAGTGATCGGGACCTGAACATGCAGGAGGGTGAAAGGCGTGCAAGGAATAGAGTGAATTGGAACGATGTGGTATACCGGGGTCGACGTGCTGTCAATGGATTGAACCAGGGCATGTGAAGCGTCTGGGGTAAACCATGGAAAGTTCTGTGGGGCCTGGATATGGAAAGGGAGCTGTGGTTTCGGTGCATTATTACATGACAGCTAGAGCCTGAGTGTGAACGAATGGGGCCTTTGTTGTCTTTTCCTAGAGCTACCTCTTACACATGAGGGGGGAGGGGAATGTTATTCCATGTGTGGCGGGGTGGCGATGTGCATAAATTGAGGCAGACAGTATGAATTATGCACATGTGTATATAAATATATATCTGTGTGCTTATATATATGTGTACATAGAGATGTATAGGTATGTATATTTGCGTTTGTGGACGTGTATGTATATACATGTGTATGTGGGTGGGTTGGGCCATTCTTTCGTCTGTTTCCTTGCGCTACCTCGCTAACGCGGGAGACAGCGACAAAGTAAAATAAGAAAAAAGAAATATATATATATATATATATATATATATATATATATATATATATATATATATATATATATATATATATATATATATATTCTTCTTTTCTTTTCTTTTCTTTCAAACTATTCGCCATTTCCCGCATTAGCGAGGTAGCGTTAAGAACAGAGGACTGGGCCTTTGAGGGAATACCCTCACCTGGCCCAATTCTCTGTTCCTTCTTTTGGAATATTGAAAAAAAAAAAAAAACGAGAGGGGAGGATTTCCAGCCCCCCGCTCTCTCCCCTTTTAGTCGCCTTCTACGACACGCAGGGAATACGTGGGAAGTATTCTTAATCCCCTATCCCCAGGGATAATATATATATATATGTATATATATATGTAGTGAATGTAGGTTTGCGGCAGGGGTGTGTGATGTCTCCATGGTTGTTTAATTTGTTTATGGATGGGGTTGTTAGGGAGGTAAATGCAAGAGTTTTGGAAAGAGGGGCAAGTATGAAGTCTGTTGGGGATGAGAGAGCTTGGGAAGTGAGTCAGTTGTTGTTCGCTGATGATACAGCGCTGGTGGTTGATTCATGTGAGAAACTGCAGAAGCTGGTGACTGAGTTTGGAAAAGTGTGTGGAAGAAGAAAGTTAAGAGTAAATGTGAATAAGAGCAAGGTTATTAGGTACAGTAGGGTTGTGGGTCAAGTCAATTGGGAGGTGAGTTTGAATGGAGAAAAACTGGAGGAAGTGAAGTGTTTTAGATATCTGGGAGTGGATCTGGTAGCGGATGGAACCATGGAAGCGGAAGTGGATCATAGGGTGGGGGAGGGGGCGAAAATCCTGGGGGCCTTGAAGAATGTGTGGAAGTCGAGAACATTATCTCGGAAAGCAAAAATGGGTATGTTTGAAGGAATAGTGGTTCCAACAATGTTGTATGGTTGCGAGGCGTGGGCTATGGATAGAGTTGTGCGCAGGAGGATGGATGTGCTGGAAATGAGATGTTTGAGGACAATGTGTGGTGTGAGGTGGTTTGATCGAGTGAGTAACGTAAGGGTAAGAGAGATGTGTGGAAATAAAAAGAGCGTGGTTGAGACAGCAGAAGAGGGTGTTTTGAAGTGGTTTGGGCACATGGAGAGGATGACTGAGGAAAGATTGACTAAGAGGATATATGTGTCGGAGGTGGAGGGAACAAGGAAAGAGGGAGACCAAATTGGAGGTGGAAAGATGGAGTGAAAAAGATTTTGTGTGATCGGGGCCTGAACATGCAGGAGGGTGAAAGGAGGGCAAGGAATAGAGTGAATTGGAGCGATGTGGTATACCGGGGTTGACGTGCTGTCAGTGGATTGAATCAAGGCATGTGAAGCGTCTGGGGTAAACCATGGAAAGCTGTGTAGGTATGTATATTTGCGTGTGTGGACGTATGTATATACATGTGTATGGGTGGGGGGGGTTGGGCCATTTCTTTCGTCTGTTTCCTTGCGCTACCTCGCAAACGCGGGAGACAGCGACAAAGTATAATAAATAAAATAAAATAAATATATGTATGCAATGTTAAGAAGAGCTATAGATTTACCATGCTCCTCAGTGTTATATTAGCCAATGAGCACCTTTCATTTAAACTTTACTTGTCTGTAGCTATCAAGTCTGAGTTAAAATGGTAAATTTTGGTCCACTTAGTAATCACAGACCATTCTTGTTTGGTAGCTGTCGGTAACTGAATGCTGATGGTACTCAGTGTGTGTGAAGCAGAGCTGCCGTTCATTATATGTTGGTCTTACTTAGTCTTTATGGAGCTGAGCTGCTGGTCACTGTATACTGGCGTTACATTGTTTATATTATGTAGAGCTGCAGGCCACTGAACATTGGGGTCCCTTGGTGTTTGTGAGGCAGAGCTGCCTGGCACTGAATTTTGGCGTTACTTAGCCCGTGTGGAACTGAGCTCCCAGCCACTGTGTATTGCTCTTACTTGATCTGTGTGGAGCATAGTTACCGGCTAGTGCATGTTGATGATACCTGGTCTGTAGGGACCAGAGCTACCAGTCACTGTATGTTGGTGTCAGGCACCACACGTTTCCTAGGTCCTAGCCGCTAGTTTACAGAGGCCACCATTGGGTTTTGGGGCCCCCCCGGCCTATTGTTTACCTTGGGTATCGCTGGTGCTACTAAGTCCACTGGGGTTACCGATCTTTTCTTTACTTAGCTCACCACAAGCTGTACTGTAGTCATAGACCTGATGAATATATCTGAACCTACTTGTGAGAGAACTAGTGAGGTAGCTGTCTGGTTGTGCTCCACTGCTACCTTCATCCTCGTTGATGGTGGCCTGGCCGTTCCCCACAGCCAGCTCCATCCTCGTATTTTTGCAGGTTTGACATAGCAGCCTGAGGGCCAGAGAAGACCTTTTCCTAGTGCGTTAGAAGGATGATTCTCCTGTGTTGCCTCGCTCCCCTCCTCACTTTGAGAACAAAGCGACAAGACATCAAAAGAACATCATCAGATATATTGTTTTTCAGTCTGTTGGTGTCTTTTCGGATAATAACAACATACTCGAAGAAGAATTCTTCATTGTGTGTTACAGAACAACGGTAGAATATGAAAGATACAATAATCATATTTACCCTTGTGGTGGAAGGATTTTTATTTTCCACCAAAGATGTTGCAAACATTATTTGGTGACTTTGGAAGACGAGCAAATACTGATCGCGTCTGCATGATGAAGTCAGGGCAACCAAGATGCAGTCCTCGCCAAAGATTTCTGGAGCCGTCGATTCTCTTTAGCTTTAGACAAAAATGAACATAGAAACCGCTAACTTGCCTTTCTGAAAACACGGATTATTTAGATGATACTTTATGCATTGTATTTATAAGCCGAAATATCAGACCAAAGAACGATTTGTGCATAAGAAGAGAGTAACTGAAGGGAAGAAGTATGTATCCGACATGTTTGACACTGGTACCTTACCACCTGGTAACATGCATCATGCTACTGGTACCTAATCACCAGCTGCTTGGTACAATGCTAATGGTGCCTCACCACCAGCTATCTGGTACCATGGTACTGGTGTCTCACTACTAGCTGCCTGGTACCACGCTACTGGTACCTCACCTGCAGCTGCCTGGCTCCATGCTACTGGTGCCTCACCTCCAGCTGCCTAGCAACATGCTACTGGTACCTCACCTCCAGCTGCCTGGCAGCATGCTACTGGTACCTCACCAAGAGCTGCTTGGTACGATGCCACTGGTACCTGACATCCAGCTTCCAGGCAACATGCTACTGGTGCCTCACCACCAGCTGCTTGGTACCATGCCACCCGTACCTCACCTCCAGCTGCCTCGGATATGCTACTGATACCTCATCACCAGCTGCTTGGCACCATGGTACTGGTGCCTCACCACCAGCTGCCTGGTACCACGCTACTGGTGCCTCACCATCTGCTGCCTGCCACCATGCTACTGGTATCTCACCACCAGCTCCCAGGTGTCATGTCATTGGTACTTCACCACCAGATGTTTGGTTCCATGATACTTATACCACACCAGCAGCTGCCTGGTACCACATTACTGGTATCTCACAACCAACTGCCTGGAACCATACTAATGGTACTTCGCCACCAGCTGCCTGGCACCATGCTACTGGTACCCCACCAACATTTGCCTGATACCATGCTACTGGTGCCTCACCACCAGCTGCCTGGCATCATGCTACTGGTACCTCACCACCAGCTGCCTGGTACCATGCTACTGGTACCTCACCACCAGCTGACAAGAGTCATGTTATCGGTGCCTCACCACCAGTTGTGTGGATCCATGCTATAGGTACCTCACCACTAGCTGCCTCGCACCACGCTACTGGTATCTCACCACCAGCTGTCTGGCACCATGCTACTGGTATCTCACCACCAGCTGTCTGGCACCATGTTACTGGTACCTCAAAACCAGCTGCCTGGTAGCATGCTACTGGTTCCTCACCACCAGCTGCCTGGCACCATGCTACTGATACGTCACCACCAGCTGCCTGGTACCATGCTACTGGTGCCTCACCACCAGCTGCTTGGTACCATCCTACTGGTACCGCACCACCAGCTGCCTGGTACAATGCTTCTGGTGCCTCACCACCAGCTGCCTGGTAATATGCTACTGTTACCTCACCACCAGCTGCCTAGCACCATGCCGCTCGTACCTCACCACCAGCTGCCTGGCACCATGCTACTGGTACCTCACCACCAGCTGTCTGGAACCATGCTGCCGGTACCTCACCTCCAGCTGCCTGGCACCATGCTACTGGTACCACAGTTACCGGGTACCACGCTACTGGTAACTCACCACTAGCTGCCGAGAGTCATGTTACTGGTACCTTACCACCAGTTTTATGGTTCCATGCAATAGGAATCTCACCACTAGCTTCCTGGTACCGTGCTACTGGTACCTCACCACCAGCTGCCTGGTACCAAGCAACTGGTATCTCACCAACAGCTGCCTGGCACCACGCTACTAGTGCTTCACCACCAGCTGCCAGGTGTCATGTTATCGGTACCTCACAACCACCTATGTGGTTCCATGCAAATTGTACCATACCAGCAGCTGCCTGGTACCATGCTACTGGTATCTCGAAACCAGCTGCCTAGTACCATGCTACTTGTAACTCAGAACCAGCTGCCTCTTACCATGCTTTTGGTACCTCACCACCAGCTTCCTGGCAACATGGTACTGGTACCTCACCACCATATGCCTAGTACCATGATGCTGGTACACACAACCAGCTGCCTGGTACCACGCTACTGGTGCCTCACCACCAGCTGCTTGGTACCATGCTACTGGTGCCTCACCACCAGCTGCCTGGTACAATATACTGGTGCCTCACCACCAGCTGCCTGATAACATGCTACTGGTACCTCACCACCAGCTGCCTGGTACCATGCTACTGGTACCTCACCACCAGCTGCCTGGTACAATGTTTTTGGCACCTCACCACCAGCTACCTGACACCACGATACTGGTACCTCACCACCAGTTGCGTGGCACCATGCTACTGGTGCCTCACCACTAGCTGCCTGGTAATATGCTACTGGTCCTTTACCATAAGCTGCTTGGCACCAAGCTACTAGTAACTCACCATGAGAAGCCTGGCACCATGCTACTGGTGCCTCACCTCCAGCTGCCTGGCACCATGCTACTGGTGCCTCACCACCAGCTGCTTGGTACCATGCTACTAGTGCCTCACCACCACCTGCCTGGCACCATGCTACTGGTACCTCACCTCCGGCTACCTGGCACCATGCTACTGGTACCTCACCACCAGCTGCTAAGGATAAAGCTACTGGTACCTCACAACCAGCTGCCTGGTACAATGCTACAGGTTACCTTACCACAAGCTACCTGGCATTATGCTACAGGTACCTCACCATCAGCTACCTGATATGCTACTGGTACCTCACCACCTGCTACCTGGTACCATATTTTTGGTACCTCACCACCAGCTACCTGACATCATGCTACTGGTACCTCACCAACAGCTGTTTGGCACCATGCTAATGGTACCTAACCACCAGCTGCGTTGCACCATGCTACTGGTGCCTCACCACTAGCTGCCTGGTAATATGCTACTTGTCCTTTACCACTAGCTGCCTGGCACCAAGCTACTGGTAACTCAACACGAGAAGCCTGGCACCATTCTAGTGGTGCCTCACCATCAACGTCCTGGCACCATTCTAGTGGTGCCTCACCATCAACGTCCTGGCACCATTCTAGTGGTGCCTCACCATCAACTGCCTGGCATCATGATACTGGAGTCTCACCTCCAGCGGCCTGGCACCATGCTACTGGTGCCTAGCCTCCAGCTGCCTGGCACCATGTTACTGGTGCCTCACCACCAGCTACCTGGCATCATGCTACTGGTGCCTCATCACAAGCTGCCTGGCACTATGCTAGGGGTACCTCACAACCAGCTGCCTGGTACCATGCTACTGTTACCTCACCAGCAGCTACCTGGCACCATGCTACTGATACCTCACCACCAGCTGCCTGCTACAATGCTACTGGTACCTCACTACTAGCTGCCTGGTACTATGCTACTGATACCGCACCACCAGCTGCCTGGTACAATATACTGGTGCCTCACCACCAGCTGGCTGATAACATGCTACTGGTACTTCACCACCAGCTGCCTAGCACCATGCTACTGGTATCTCACCACCAGCTGCCTGATACCAGGCAACTGGAACC
Organism: Panulirus ornatus; assembly: GCF_036320965.1. NCBI lineage: Eukaryota > Metazoa > Arthropoda > Malacostraca > Decapoda > Palinuridae > Panulirus > Panulirus ornatus. The sequence goes on from NC_092241.1 coordinate 21,791,928, forward strand.
GTACCTCCAGCTGGCTGGTACAATGCTGCTGGTACCACACCACCAGCTGCGTGGTATCATGCTACTGATGCCCCCAAAAGCTTTGCGTTGCAATACTACCCGTACCTCACCACTAGCTGCCTGGTACCATGCTAATGGTACATCACCAAAAGCTGCAAGGTGTCATGTTACTGGTACCTCACCACCAGTTTTGTGGTTCCTTGCTATAGGTACCTCACCACTAGTTACCTGGTACCATGTTATTGGCACCTCACCACCAGCTGCCTGGTACCACGCTGCTGGTAACTCACCACCAGTTGCCTGGCACCACGCCACTGGTGCCTCACCACCAGCTGCCAGGTGTCATGTTATCGGTATCTCACAACCACCTGTGTGGTTCCATGCAACTGGTACCATACCAGCAGCTGCCTGGTACCAAGCTACTTGTGCCTTACCACCAGCTGCCTAGTACTATGCTAATAGTAACTCACAACCATCTGCCTGTTACCATGCTACTGGTACCTCAAAACCAGCTGCCTGGTACCATGCTACTGCTACCTCACCACCAGCTGTCTGACATTATGCTACTGGTACCTCACCAGCAGCTGCCAGGCGTCATGCTACTGGTACTTCACCACCAGCTACCTGGTACCATGCTACTGTTACTCACCAACAGCTGCCTGGTACCATGCTACTGGTACCTCACCTCCAGCAGCCTGACACCTCACCACCATCGGCCAGGTGCCATGCTACTGGTACCTCAAAACCAGCTGCCTGGTAAAACGCTATTGGTACCTCACCACCGTGTGCCTAATACCATGCTACTGGTACCTTAACACCAGCTACCTGGTACCATGCACCTGGTACCTCATCACTACCTGCATGGCACCATGCTACCTTAAGCTTACCATCAGCTACCTGGAACAATGCTACTAGTACCTCACCACCAGCTGCCTGGTATAATGCTACTCGTACCTCACCTCCAGTTGTGTAGCACCATGCTACTAGTACCTCGCCACCAGCTGCCTTGCACTATGCTACTGGTACATCACCACCAGCTGCCTGGTACCATGCTACTGCTACCTCACCACCAGCTATCTGGTATCATGCTACTGGTACCTCACCCCCAGCTGCCTAGTACCATGCTACTGGTACCTCACCACCAGTTGCATGACAACATGCTTCTGGTGCCTCACAACCAGCTACTAGGCACCATGCTCCTGGTGCCTCACCTCCAGATGCCTGGCACCATGCTACTGGTGCCTCACCACCAGCTCTATGGTGCCTCACCGCCAGCTCCCTGGCACTATGCCACTGGTACCTCACGACCAGTTGCCTGGTACCAGGCCAGTGGTACCTCACCACCAACTGTCTGGTATCAAGCAACTGCTACCTCACCGCCAACTGCCTGACACCATACTACTGGTGCCTCACCTCCAACTGTCTGGCACCATGAGACTGGTACCTCACAACCAGCTGCTTGGTGCCATGCTACTGGTGCCTCATCACCATCTGCCTTGCACCATGCTACTGGTTTCTCACCTCCAGCTGCCTGGCATCATGTTACTGCTTCCTCACCACCAGCTGTTTGGCACCACGCTACTGGTGACTTAAGATAATCTGCCTGACACCATGCTACTGGTACCTCAACACCATCTGCCTGGTTCCTTGCTCCTGGTACCTCGCCTGCAGTTGCCTGGCACCAAGATACTCTTACATCACCACCAGCTGCCTGGTACCATGCAACTGGTACCTTACCACCAGCTGCCTAGTACCATGCTAATAGTAACTCACAATCATCTGCCTGTTACGTATCTCACCACCAGCTACCTGGCACCATGCTACTGGTACCTCACCACCAGCTGCCTTGCACTGTGCTACTGGAACATCACTACCAGCTGCCTGGTATCATGCTACTAGTACTTCATCAGCCATATGGTATCATGCTACTGGTACCTCACCAGATGCTGCCTGGTACCATGCTTCTGGTATCTCACCACAACCTAGCTGACGCCAAGCTGCTGGTGCCTCGCCACCAGCTGCCTGGTACCATGCTTATGGTGCCTCACCCTAAGCTGTCTGGTAACATGTTACTGGTGTCTCACCACCAGCTGCCTGGCACCATGCTACTGGTACCTCACCTCCAGCCAGCTGAATGGCAGTACGCTACTGGTGCCTCACCAACTGCTGCCACGCACCATACTCCTGGTACCTTACCCCCATCTGCCTGGCACCATGATACTTGTGCCTCACCACCAGCTCCCTCACATCATGCTACTGGTGCCTCACCACCAGCTGCTTGGCACTATGCTACCGGTACCTCACGACCAGCTGCCTGGTACCATGCTACTGGTACCTCACGACCAGCTGCCTGGTACCCTGCTACTGGTGCCTCATCACCAGCTGCCTGGCACCATACTACTGATGCCTCACCTCCAGCTGCCTGACACCATGCTACTGGTACCTCACCACCAGCTGCTTAGTACCATGCTACTGGTTCCTCACCATCAACTGCCTGGCACCATGCTACTGGTACTTCACCACCAGCTGCTTGGTACCATCTTACTGGTGCCTTACCACCAGCTGCATGGCGCCATGCTACTGGTATCTCTCCTGGAGCTGCCTGGCACGATGCCACTGGTAGCTCACCACCTGCTACTTGGCACAGTGCTACTTGTGCCTCACCACCATTTGCCTGGCACTGTGCTACTGATATCTCACCAACAGGTGCCTGATACCATGCTACTAGTACCTCACCACGAATTGCCTGGTACGATGCTACTGGTGCCTCACCGCCAGCTACCTGGTACCATGCTACTGGTACCTAACAACCAGCTACCTGATACCATGCTCCTGGTACCTCACCACCAGCTGCCTGGCACCATGCTACTCTTACCTTACCATCAGCTGCCTGGTGCAATGCTACTAGTACCTCACCACCAGCTGCCTCGTACATACTACTCTTACCTCACCTCCAGTTTCCTGGCACCATGCTACTGGTAACTCGCCACCAGCTACCTTGCACTATGCTACTGGTACCTCTTCACCAGCTGCCTGGCACCATGCTAGTGGTACCTCACCACCAGCTACCTGACACTACGCTGCTGGTACCTCACCACCAACTTCTTGGCACCATGATACTGGTGCCTCACCACCAGCTGCCTGGTAACATGCTACTGGTGCCTCACCATCAGCTGCCTGGCACCATGCTACTGGTACCTCACAACCAGCTGCCTGGCACCATGCTACTACTACCTCACCACTAGCTGCCTGATTCCATTCTACGGGTACCTCACCACGAGCTGCCTACTACTATGCTACTGTTGCCTCCCCATCAGCTACCTGGCACCATGCTACTTGTGCCTCACCACCAGCTGCCTGGCATGCCACTGGTACCTGACCACCAGCTACCTGGTATTATGCTGCTGGTGCCTCCCCATCAGCTACCTGGCACCATGCTACTTGTGCCTCACCACCAGCTGCCTGGCACCATGCTACTGGTGCCTCACCTCCAGCTGCCTGTTACCATGCTACTGTTACCTCACCACCAGCTACTTGGTACCATGCTACTGGTGCCTCACCATCAGCTGCCTGGCACCAAGCTACTGGTACCTCACCTCCAGCTGCCTGTTACCATGCTACTGTTACTTCACCACCAGCTACTTGGTACCATGTTACTGGTGCCTCACCACCAGCTGCCTGGCACCAAGCTACTGGTACCTCACCACCAACTATCTGGTACTATGCTGCTGTTGCCTCACCACCAGCTGCCTGGCACCATACTATTGGTACCTGACCACCAGTTGCCTGGTACCATGCTACTACTACCTGACCACCAGTTGCCTGATTTCATTCTACTGGTGCTTCACCACTAGCTGCCTAGTACCATGCTAATGTTGTCTCACCACCAGCTGCTTGGCATCATGCTACTGGTACTCACCACCAGCTGCCTGGCACCATGCTACTGTTACCTCACCACCAGCTGCCTTGCACCATGCTACTGGTGCCTCATCATCAGCTGCCTGGCACCATGCTACCGGTACCTCACCACCAGCTGCCTGGCACCATGCTACTGGTGCCTCATCACCAGCTGCCTGGCACCATGCTATTGGTACCTCACCATCAGCTGCCTGGCACCATGCTACTGGTGCCTCATCACCAGCTGACTGGCACCATGCTATTGGTACCTCACCACCAGCTGCCTGGCACCATGCTACTGGTGCCTCATCACCAGCTGCCTGGCACCATGCTATTGGTACCTCACCATCAGCTGCCTGGCACCATGCTACTGGTGCCTCACCACCAGCTGCTTGGCACCATGCTATTGGTACCTCACCTGTAGGCTGGATGTGAGGCGAGCGTTACTGGTCGTGCCTCCTGTTAACCTGGTCATCTTTCTCCACCACGACCCTAAATCTTGGTAAATGGCGCGACAACAAGGTCGTGAAGCATTACCTGACTGCACGCAGTCTTGCTGCAACTCTGTCTGTCGTGTCTGGTATCATTGGTCTTCCGTATCACTGGCCAGTCCACTGTGGACTGACCAATATTCATGTTGATATACTTTTCCTGCAGCTGTCTTGCCCATAAAGGTTTGAGTGGCCAAGATGACTGTAACCATTAGCTTTTCTGACACTGACGCAAGTATGATGCAACTGGGAATTTCTACTCTAAACTGTTTGGTTTATTAATTGCTTAACACACCATCAATTGAAATTTTGACTAGTGGGTCTCCTCACAGTGTGCTCTCATACACGTTTTGACACAAAGAAGGCTATCCTGTCGTGACAGTTTGTCCCACTTTGTTCGATAATTATATAACTGTTCACACGAGGAAAATTGTCTGTAGAAGTTTCTCTCGTGCTGTTTGATCATTTTATTGTTAACTCAAACAAAGAGGAATGGGCTGTCTCACAATGCTGTTTTCCATGAGATAGTTTTCACTGCTAATACTAGATCGAGAGAAATATCTATAATTTTTTTCTGAAATGCTGAACATAAAGTATTCGAGTTTAAGCAATAACTGTGTCAAGGACCGCTGTCGTACAGCCTAAGAGAATATGAAAGATGCTGCTGCTTGTTGTGCTCTCCTTCCTTGAGTTGTGTAAGGATTCAGTTACGTAGGAAGGGAGCAAAGGCGCTACAAAACAATGGCTGTGTTAGATATCGACACTGACAATGCTTGTTAATGGGCGAAGTTAGGGAAAAAGATGGACACAAATCTTTGATTGAGGTCCGGAAGAACGAGGAAGCACCACTCATACAAAATGAAATTGATTGATTATAGGTGAGGCAACTTTTCCACGCTTGAATGTTGAAAGGGGCACTAGATGAGCCAGAGGGGTAAATGAACACAAAGTATCACGTTTAGCTTTAGAAATGGAACAAAAAAGAAGAAAACCGAAATGATTGCTGAGGATAAACAAAGTTGATCACAGAAGACCTGGAAGCTGTTAAAACATAAATGTAGATTATCTAAAGTAAAGGCAAGTTGGAAACCACAGGATGGAATATTGGCAACCTGAAGGATGCCATACAGAAATAAGCCTGACAGGGAAGATGAAACTATACTGTAGTGTAGGAATGAGACGTACATTATATATTACATATGAAAGAAAAAAAGACAGCCAGGAATCTTTAAAGCAGATTTAAAAGCTGGTGCAGAGTGAAATTATTTTAAGGTGTAAAGTGAAATAGGACAGGAAAGAAATAGGAATGGAAAGAAAGAAAAATGTAAGGGGAAGTGGGGAAAAACTTCGGGAACCATGAACAAGCAGCGATGCCCTTCCTGCACTAGCGCAGCTGAAGTAAACGGCAAAATAAGGTTTATACTAAGCATCATTAATACAAGCGCTGATGGTCAGGTAGGAATTAAAAAGGAACTTGATTTATGGATCGAAAGGATAAAAGTAAACCAGACATCGTCGACAAAGTTGGGAGTAAAGTCCACCAAATATATCATGACACAGGTAATTCTCCTGGACTAGAGGATTACGCAACAAAGAGGAGAGGGGAGACAAGCTGACACAGCTGATGAGTTCGCCATGAAATTCCCAAGGATATTTATCAATAGTGAACCATTCCTGACGAAACCCAGCCTCGTAGGAAACAGCTCAAATGCATTAAGAAAACGAAAAAAAACAACATAGGTATTCCCTGCTCTTCCCCCATACCCGAGCATCGTCTTCTGCTTCAGAAAGGCAGCGCCAGGAGACAGACGAAGAAAAGTCACATCCGCTTACAAACAATCTGTAGCTCTCATATGTAATGCATCGAAACCGCAATTCCCTATCCACATCCAGTCACCACAGACCTTTCCATGGTTTACCCACGACGTTTCGCATGCCCTGGTTCAGTCCATTGACGGCAATTTGATCCCGGTATAACACTGTCCAAATTCACTCTATTCAGTGCATGCCTTTCACCCTCCTGCAGGCTCTTTTTAACTCCATGCTTCAATCGGTAATTTTGTCTCCCGGTTCTCCTTGTTCTCTCCACTTTCTCCCTTCATACGTCCCAGCCAGTTCAACACGCTCTCTTCTGCTCTTTAAACCACACTCTTTTAATTTCCACTCATCATTCTGACCCTTTCATTACTTGCTCGATCAAACCACCTCATAAAATAATATTGTCTTGGAACATTTCTTTTTCAACACATCCAACCTCATCCGTACAACCCGATATATAGCCCATGCCTCGCAACCACATGATATTGTTGGAACTACTATTCCTTCAAACATATTTATTTTTGTTCTCCGAGATAACGCTCTCTCCACGCATTCTTCGTCCCTCCCAGAACCTTCATCCCCTCCCCCACCCTGCTACTCTCTCATTCCATGGATCCATTCGGTGCGAGGTCCACCTCTAGATATCTAAAACACTTCACTACCTCCAATGTTCTCCATTCGGACTTACAACCCAAATAATTTGTCACACAACCCTGTTGAGCCTAATAACCTTGCTTTCATTCACATTTACTCTCAATTTCCTTCTTTCACTTACTCTTCCAAACCCAATCACCAACTTTTATAGTTTATCACTCGAATCAGCCACGAGTGCTGTATTACCAGCGAACAACACCTGACTAACCTCCCAGGACCTCTTATTCCCAACAGACTACTTGCTCGCCACTCTTTCTAAAACTCTGCATTTATCTTCCTCACCATCCTATCCATAAACAAATTAAACAACCAAGGTGACATCAAACACCCCTGCCCCAGACCGACCTTCACTAGTTCTCTCTCCGATTTACACCCATGATGAAAACTTTTCACTGCTTCTAGCAGCTTTCTTCCCACACCATATATTCTTAAGACGTTCCACAAAGCATATCAGTCAACGCTATCCTGTGCTTTCTCCAGATCCATAAATGGTATATACAAATATGTCTGTTTTTCTATGTGTTTCTCACATACAATCTTCAAAGCAAACACCTGATCCACATATCCTCTACAACTTCCGAAACCACACTGCTCCTCCCTAATCTGATGCTCTGTACATGCCTTCACCCTCTTAACCTACCAGGTATGCATAACTAGCTTATACCTCAGTAGTTTGAACTTTCACCTTTATCCCCTCTAACTTTGTCCAATGGCACTATGATTGCATTCAGCCAATCTTACGACACTTCACCAAGATCTATACATATAGTGAATATCCTTACCAATCAATCAACAACACAGTCGCTCCCTTTTTTTGATATATCCAAAGGCAATACCATCCATTCCAGCTGCCTTGCCACATTTCATCTCTCGCAAGCCTTTAACCGACTCTTCTCTGTTCATCAAATCACTCTCCCTGAATTTCTTATTTCGGATACCACCCTGAGAAAAACGCCCTACATCTGCCACTCTATCATCAAACTCATTTCACAATTCTTCAAAATACTCACGACATCTCGTCACTTCATCATTTCCTGTTATCACTTCCCTCTTGCCCCCTTCACCGATTCTTCCATTTGCCCTCTTGTCTTTTGCACATTATTCATCTCCTTCGAAATCATCTTTTGATTCTCCTTAAAGTTTAATGATACTCCCTCACCCCAACTCTAACAAGCCTTCTTTTTCAACTCCTGCACCTTGCTCTTGACCTCTTCTCGCTTACTCTTATACATCTCCCAATCACTCGTACTTCTTCGCTGCAAGTACTGCTAAACGCCTCTCTTTTCTCTTTCACTAACAATTTTACTTCTCTATTCCACCACTCACTACCCTTTCTAATCCGCCCACCTCGCTCCTTTCACTTGCGACATGCATCTCTTGCAATGCCATCACTGCTTCCTTGAAAACATTTCATTACTCACCCACTTCCTTCAATTTATCTATTCTCACCTTTTGCCATTATATTTTTAATATCTGCTGGTATTCCATCACACAATTCTTCTTTCCAAGATTACTTACTCACCACTCTCATCTCCCCGATATTGTTTCCCCTTATTCAAAATCTTTACAAATCTTCACCCTGGGAGTAAGGAAAAAAGAATACTGTCCGCCTATCCCCAGAGTTTCGCAGAAGGAGATTAAAAGGAGTGGGAGAGGAGAACTGGAAATCATCCTCTCCTGTTTTACTTTTCCAACGAAGTTGTAGAGAAAAGGGCCAAGTGAGGAGATTTCCTTCCAAGTCTCAGTCGTCTGTTCTTGATGCTATCTCGCTGATATATATATATATATATATATATATATATATATATATATATATATATATATATATATATATATATATGTATATATATATATATATATATATATATATATATATATATATATGTTTGAGGACAATGTGTGGTGTGAGGTGGTTTGATCGAGTGAGTAACGTAAGGGTAAGAGAGATGTGTGGAAATAAAAAGAGCGTGGTTGAGAGAGCAGAAGAGGGTGTTTTGAAGTGGTTTGGGCACATGGAGAGGATGAGTGAGGAAAGATTGAACAAGAGGATATATGTGTCGGAGGTGGAGGGAACAAGGAGAAGAGGGAGACCAAATTGGAGGTGGAAAGATGGAGTGAAAAAGATTTTGTGTGATCGGGGCCTGAACATGCAGGAGGGTGAAAGGAGGGCAAGGAATAGAGTGAATTGGAGCGATGTGGTATACCGGGGTTGACGTGCTGTCAGTGGATTGAAGCAGGGCATGTGAAGCGTCTGGGGTAAACCATGGAAAGCTGTGTAGGTATGTATATTTGCGTGTGTGGACGTATGTATATACATGTATATGGGGGGGGGGGGCCATTTCTCTCGTCTGTTTCCTTGCGCTAACTCGCAAACGCGGGAGACAGCGACAAAGTATAATAAAAAAAAAAAAAAAAAAATATATATATATACACACATATATATATATATATATATATATATATATATATATATATATATATATATATATATATATATTTTTTTTTTTTTTTTTCATACTATTCGCCATTTCCCGCGATAGCGAGGTAGCGTTAAGAACAGAGGACTGGGCCTTTGAGGGAATATCCTCATCTGGCCCTCTTCTCTGTTCCTTCTTTTGAAAAATAAAAAAAAAAACGAGAGGGGAGGATTTCCAGCCCCCCGCTCCCTTAAATATATATATATATCTGGGGATAGGGGAGAAAAAATACTTCCCACGTATTCCCTGCGTGTCATAGAGAGCGACTAAAAGGGGAGGGAGCGGGGGGCTGGAAATCCTCCCCTCTCATTATTATTATTTTCTTTTTTCTTTTTCCAAAAGAAGGAACAGAGAAGGGGGCCAGGAGAGGATATTCCCTCAAAGGCCCAGTTCTCTTTTCTTAACGCTACCTCGCTAACGCGGGAAATGGCGAATAGTTTGAGAAATACTTAGAAAAGCAAATGGATTTGTATGTAGCATTTATGGATCTGGAGAGGGCATGTGATAGAGTTGATAGAGATGCTCTGTGGAAGGTATTAAGAATATATGGTGTGGGAGGAAAGTTGTTAGAAGCAGTGAAAAGTTTTTATCGAGGATGTAAGGCATGTGTACGTGTAGGAAGAGAGGAAAGTGATTGGTTCTCAGTGAATGTAGGTTTGCTGCAGGGGTGTGTGATGTCTCCATGGTTGTTTAATTTGTTTATGGATGGGGTTGTTAGGGAGGTAAATGCAAGAGTTTTGGAAAGATGGGCAAGTATGAAGTCTGTTGGGGATGAGAGAGCTTGGGAAGTGAGTCAGTTGTTGTTCGCTGATGATACAGCGCTGGTGGCTGATTCATGTGAGAAACTGCAGAAGCTAGTGACTGAGTTTGGAAAAGTGTGTGGAAGAAGAAAGTTAAGAGTAAATGTGAATAAGAGCAAGGTTATTAGGTACAGTAGGGTTGAGAGTCAAGTCAATTGGGAGGTGAGTTTGAATGGAGAAAAACTGGAGGAAGTGAAGTGTTTTAGATATCTGGGAGTGGATCTGGCAGCGGATGGAACCATGGAAGCGGAAGTGGATCATAGGGTGGGGGAGGGGGCGAAAATCCTGGGGGCCTTGAAGAATGTGTGGAAGTCGAGAACATTATCTCGGAAAGCAAAAATGGATATGTTTGAAGGAATAGTGGTTCCAACAATGTTGTATGGTTGCGAGGAGTGGGCTATGGATAGAGTGGTGCGCAGGAGGATGGATGTGCTGGAAATGAGATGTTTGAGGACAATGTGTGGTGTGAGGTGGTTTGATCGAGTGAGTAACGTAAGGGTAAGAGAGATGTGTGGAAATAAAAAGAGCGTGGTTGAGAGAGCAGAAGAGGGTGTTTTGAAGTGGTTTGGGCACATGGAGAGGATGAGTGAGGAAAGATTGACCAAGAGGATATATGTGTCGGAGGTGGAGGGAACAAGGAGAAGAGGGAGACCAAATTGGAGGTGGAAAGATGGAGTGAAAAAGATTTTGTGTGATCGGGGCCTGAACATGCAGGAGGGTGAAAGGAGGGCAAGGAATAGAGTGAATTGGAGCGATGTGGTATACCGGGGTTGACGTGCTGTCAGTGGATTCAAGCAAGGCATGTGAAGCGTCTGGGGTAAACCATGGAAAGCTGTGTAGGTATGTATATTTGCGTGTGTGGACGTATGTATATACATGTGTATGGGGGGGGGGGGGGGTTGGGCCATTTCTTTCGTCTGTTTCCTTGCGCTACCTCGCAAACGCGGGAGACAGCGACAAAGTATAATAAAAAAAAAATAATATATATATATATATATATATATATATATATATATATATATATATATATATATATATATATATATATATTTTTTTTTTTCTTTCTTTTTTTCATACTATTCGCCATTTCCCGCGTTAGCGGGGTAGCGTTAAGAACAGAGGACTGAGCCTCTACAGGAATATCCTCACTTGGCCCCCTTCTCTGTTCCCTCTTTTGGAAAATTAAAAAAGAGAAGTCAGGATTTCCAGACCCCCGCTCCCTTCCCTTTTAGTCGCCTTCTACGAAATGCAGGGAACACGTGAGAAGTATATATATATATATATATATATATATATATATATATATATATATATATATATATATATATATATATATATATATATATATATATATTATTTTTTTTAACTTTCTAAAATGGGAAACAGAAGAAAGAGTCACGCGGGGAGTGCTCATCCTCCTCGAAGGCTCAGACTGGGGTGTCTAAATGTGTGTGGATGTAACCAAGATGTGAAAAAAGGAGAGATAGGTAGTATGTTTGAGGAAAGGAACCTGGATGTTTTGGCTCTGAGTGAAACGAAGCTCAAGGGTAAAGGGGAAGAGTGGTTTGGGAATGTCTTGGGAGTAAAGTCAGGGGTTAGTGAGAGGACAAGAGCAAGGGAAGGAGTAGCAGTTCACCTGAAACAGGAGTTGTGGGAGTATGTGATAGAATGTAAGAAAGTAAATTCTCAATTAATATGGGTAAAACTGAAAGTTGATGGAGAGAGATGGGTGATTATTGGTGCATATGCACCTGGGCATGAGAAGAAAGATCATGAGAGGCAAGTGTTTTCGGAGCAACTGAATGAGTGTGTTAGTGGTTTTGATGCACGAGACCGGGTTATAGTGATGGGTGATTTGAATGCAAAGGTGAGTAATGTGGCAGTTGAGGGAATAATTGGTATACATGGGGTGTTCAGTGTTGTAAATGGAAAAGGTAAAGAGCTTGTAGATTTATGTGCTGAAAAAGGACTGGTGATTGGGAATACCTGGTTTAAAAGCGAGATATACATAGGTATACGTATGTAAGTAGGAGAGATGGCCAGAGAGCGTTATTGGATTACGTGTTAATTGACAGTGGCGCGAAAGAGAGACTTTTGGATGTTAATGTGCTGAGAGGTGCAACTGTAGGGATGTCTGATCATTATCTTGTGGAGGCTAAGGTGAAGATTTGTATGGGTTTTCAGAAAAGAAGTGTGAATGTTGGGGTGAAGAGGGTGGTGAAAGTAAGTGAGCTTGGGAAGGAGACTTGTGTGAGGAAGTACCAGAATGGAAAAAGGTGAGAACAATGGAAGTAAGGGGAGTGGGGAAGGAATGGGATGTATTTAGGGAATCAGTGATGGATTGCGCAAAAGATGCTTGTGGCATGAGAAGAGTGGGAGGTGGGTTGATTAGAAAAGGTAGTGAGTGGTGGGATGAAGTAAGATCATTAGTGAAAGAGAAGAGAGAGGCATTTGGACGATCTTTGCAGGGAAAAAATGAAATTGAGTGGGAGATGTATAAAAGAAAGAGACAGGAGGTCAAGAGAAAGGTGCAAGAGGTGAAAAAGAGGGCAAATGAGAGTTGGGGTGAGAGAGTATCATTAAATTTTAGGGAGAATAAAAAGATGTTTTGGAAGGAGGTAAATAAAGTGCGTAAGACAAGGGAGCAAATGGGAACTTCAGTGAAGGGCGCAAATGGGGAGGTGATAACAAGTAGTGGTGATGTGAGAAGGAGATGGAGTGAGTATTTCGAAGGTTTGTTGAATGTGTTTGATGATAGAGTGTCAGATATAGGGTGTTTTGGTCGAGGTGGTGTGCAAAGTGAGAGGGTTAGGGAAAATGATTTGGTAAACAGAGAAGAGGTAGTAAAAGCTTTGCGGAAGATGAAAGCCGGCAAGGCAGCAGGTTTGGTTGGTATTGCAGTGGAATTTATTAAAAAAGGGGGTGACTGTATTATTGACTGGATGGTAAGGTTATTTAATGTATGTATGACTCATGGTGAGGTGCCTGAGGATTGGCGGAATGAGTGCATAGTGCCATTGTACAAAGGCAAAGGGGATAGGAGTGAGTGCTCAAATTACAGAGGTATAAGTTTGTTGAGTATTCCTAGTAAATTATATGGGAGGGTATTGATTGAGAGGGTGAAGGCATGTACAGAGCATCAGATTGGGGAAGAGCAGTCTGGTTCCAGAAGTGGTAGAGGATGTGTGGATCAGGTGTTTGCTTTGAAGAATGTATGTGAGAAATACTTAGAAAAGCAAATGGATTTGTATGTAGCATTTATGGATCTGGAGAAGGCATATGATAGAGTTGATAGAGATGCTTTGTGGAAGGTATTATGAATATATGGTGTGGGAGACAAGTTGTTAGAAGCAGTGAAAAGTTTTTATCGAGGATGTGGTATACCGTGGTTGACGTGCTGTCAATGGATTGAACCAGGGCATGTGAAGCGTCTGGGGTAAACCATGGAAAGTTGTGTGGGGCCTGGATGTGGAAAAGGAGCTGTGGCTTCGGTGCATTATTACATGACAGCTAGAGACTGAGTGTGAACGAATGGGGCCTTTGTTGTCTTTTCCTAGCGCTACCTCGCACACATGAGGGGGGAGGGGGATGTTTTTCCATGTGTGGCGAGGTGGCGATGGGAATAAATAAAGGCAGACAGTATGAATTATGTATATGAGTTTATATGTATATGTCTGTGTTTGTATACATATATGTGTATATTGAGATGTATAGGTATGTATATTTGCGTGGGTGGACTTGTATATATATATGCCTCTTTATGTGGGTGGGTTGGGCCATTCTTTCGTCAGTTTTCTTGCGCTACCTCGCTAACGCATTAGACAGCGACAAAGGAAAATAAATAAATGATATATATATATATATATATATATATATATATATATATATATATATATATATATATATATATATATATATATTCTTTTTTTCTTTCACACTATTCGCCATTACCCGCATTAGCGAGGTAGCGTTAAGAACAGAGGAATGGGCCTTTGAGGGAATATGCTTACTTGGCCCCCCCTCTCTGTTCCTTCTTTTGGAAAATGAAAAAAAATAAAAAAGAGAGGGGAGGATTTCCAGCCCCCCCGCTCCCTTCCCTTTTAGTCGCCTTCTGAGACACGCAGGGAATACGTGGGAAGTATTCTTTCTCCCCTATCCCCAGGGATAATATATATATATATATATATATATATATATATATATATATATATATATATATATATATATATATATATATATATATATATTATTGGTGCCTATGCACCTAGTGATGAGAAGAAAGGTAATGAGAGGCAAGTGTTTTGGGAGCAGCTGAGTGAGTGTATTAGTAGTTTTGATGCACGAGACAGGTTACAGTGATGGATAATTTGAATGCAAAGGTGAGTAATGTAGCAGTTGAGGGAATAATTGGTGTACATGGGGTGTTCAGTGTTGTAAATGGAAATGGTGAAAAGCTTGTAGATTTGTGTACTGAAAAATGACTGGTGATTGGGAATACCTGGTTGATAAAGAGAGATATACTTATGTATACGTAGAGAAGTAGGACAGAGGGCTAGCGAGAGTTATTGCATTACATGCTAATTGATAGGCACGTGAAAGAGAGACTTTTGAAAGTTAATGTGCTGAGAGGTGCAACTGGAGTGATGTCTGATCATTATCTTGTGGAGGCGAAGGTGAAGATTTGTAGAGGTTTTCAGAAAAGAAGAGAGAATTTGGGTAAAGAGGGTGGTGAGAGTAAGTGAGCTTGGGAAGGATACCTGTGTAAGGAAATACCAGGAGGCACTGAGTACAGAATAGAAAAAGATGAGAATAAAGGACCTTAGAGGAGTGAGGTAGGAATGTGATGTATCTAGTGAAGCAGTGATGTCTTGCGCAAAAGGTGCTTGTGTCATGAGAAGCGTGGGAGGTGGGCAGATTAGAAAGGTTAGTGAGTGATGGGATGAAGAAGTAAGATTATTAGTGAAAGAGAAGAGAGAGGCATTTGGACGATATTGGCAGGAAAATCATGGAAATGACTGAGAGATCTATAAAAGAAAGAGGCAAAAGAGAAGTGCAAGAGGTGAAAAAGAGGGTGATCAAAAAATTGTTTTGGAAGAAGGTAAATAAAATGCGTAAGACAAGAGAATAAATGGGAGCATCGGTGAAATGGGCTAATGGGTAGGCAATGGTAAGCAGTGGTGATATGAGAAGGAGATGGAGTGAGTATTTTGAAGGTTTGTTGAATATGTTAGATGATAGAGTGGCAGATGTAGAGTGTTTTGGTCGGGGTGGTGACGAGGTGAGAGGGTTAAGGAGAATGATTTGGTAAACAGAGAAGAGGTAGTAAACGCTTTGCGGAAGATGAAAGCCGCCAAGGCAGCTGGTTTGGATGATATTGCAGTGGAATTTATCAAAAAAGGGGTGACTCTGTTGTTGACTGGTTGGTAAGGATATTTAATGCTTGTATGACTCATGATGAGGTGCCTGAGGAGTGGCGGAATGCATGTATATAGCCATTTTACAAAGGCAAAGGGGATAAAGGTGAAAGCTCTAATTACAGAGGTATAGGTTTGTTGAGTATTCCTAGGAAATTTCAATGGGGGATGGGGGGGGGGGGGGATTGACTGGGTGGGTGAAAGCATGCACAGAGCATCACATTGGGGAAGAGCAGTATGCTTTCAGAAGTGGTAGAGGATGTGTGCATCGGGTGTTTGCTCTGAAAAATGTATGTGAAAAATAGAAAAGGAAATGGATTTGTATGTAGCATTTATGGATTTGGAGAAGGCATATGACAGAGTTGATAGCGATACTCTGTGGAAGGTATTAAGAATATATCCTGTGATAGGCACGTTGCTAGAAGCAGTGAAAAGTTTTTATCAAGGATGTAAGGCATGTGTACGAGTAGGAAGAGAGGAAAGTGATTGCTTCTCAGTGAATATCGATTTGCGGCAGGGGTGCGTGATGTCTCCAGAGTCATTCAGTTTGTATATGCATTCGGTTGTTAAGGAGGTGAATACAAGAGTTTTGGAAAGAGGGGCATTTATGCAGTCTGTTGTGGATGAGAGAGCTTGGGAAGTGAGTCAGTTATTGTTCACTGATCAAACAGCGCTGGTGGCTGATTCGGGGGAGAAACTGCAGAAGCTGGTGACTGGGTTTGGTAAAGTGTGTGAAAGAAGAAAGCTGAGAATAAATGTAAATAAGAGCATGGCTATTAGGTAAAATAGGTTTGAAGTACGTCATTTGGGAAGTAGGTTCGACTGGAGAAAAACTTGAGGAAGTGAAGTGTTTTCGATATCTGTTAGTGGATTTGACAGCGGATGGAACCATGGAAGCGGAGGTGAATCATAGGGTGGTGGAGGGGGCGAAAGTTCTGGGAGCGTTGAAAATTGTGTGGATAGCGAGAACATTATATCGGAAAACAAAAATGGGTAAATTTGAAGGAATAGTGGTTCCAACAATGATATATGGTTGCGAGGCGTGGCTTATAGATAGGGTTGTGCGGAGAAGGGTGGATGTGTTGGAAATAGTATGTCTAAAGACAATATATGGTGTGAGGTGGTTTGATCGAGTAAGTAATGAAAGGGTAAGAGAGATGTGTGGTAATAAAAAGGGTTTGACCGTAAGAGCAGATGAGCGTGTTTTGAAATGGTTTGGTCACATGGAGAGAATGAGTGAGGACAAATTGACAAAGAGGATATATGTGTCAGAGGTGGAGTGAACGAGAAGTGGGAGGTGGAAAGATGGATTGAAAAAACTTTTGAGTGATAAGGGCCTGTACATGCAAGTGGGTGAAAGGCGTGCAAGGAATAGTGTGAATTGGAATGATGTGGTATACTGGGGTCGACGTGCTGGGGTAAACCATGGAAAGTTTTTTGTAGCCTGGATGTGGAAAGGGAGCTGTGGATTTGGTGCATTATATTCGACAGCTAGAGACTGAGCGTGAACGAATGTGGCCTTTGTTGTCTTTTCGTAACGCTACCTAGCGCGCATGCGGTGGGAGGGGGTTGTCATTTCATATGTGGCGGGTTGAGACGGGAATGAATAAACACAGCAATTGTGAATTATGTACATGTGTATATATGTATATGTCTGTTTATGATATATGTATGCGTTGAAATGTATAGGTATATATATGTGTATGTGTATACGTGTAATGTGGGTGGATTGGGCCATTCTTTCGTCTGTTTCCTTGCGCCACCTCGCCAACGCGGGAGACAGCGACAAAGTATAATGAATGAATAGATATGAATAATATATATATGAATATATATAAATATATATATATATATATATATATATATATATATATATATATATATATATATAAATATATATATATATATATATTTTTTTTTTTTTTTTTCAAACTATTCGCCATTTCCCGCATCAGCGAGGTAGCGCCAAGAACAGATGACTGGGCCTTTGAGGGAATACCCTCACCTGGCCCAATTCTCTGTTCCTTCTTTTGGAAAAAAAAAAAATATATATGATATATATGATTCACCTCCGCTTCCATGGTTCCATCCGCTGTCAAATCCACTAACAGATATCGAAAACACTTCACTTCCTCAAGTTTTTCTCCAGTCGAACCTACTTCCCAAATGACGTACTTCAAACCTATTTTACCTAATAGCCATGCTCTTATTTACATTTATTCTCAGCTTTCTTCTTTCACACACTTTACCAAACCCAGTCACCAGCTTCTGCAGTTTCTCCCCCGAATCAGCCACCAGCGCTGTTTGATCAGTGAACAATAACTGACTCACTTCCCAAGCTCTCTCATCCACAACAGACTGCATAAATGCCCCTCTTTCCAAAACTCTTGTATTCACCTCCTTAACAACCGAATGCATATACAAACTGAATGACTCTGGAGACATCACGCACCCCTGCCGCAAATCGATATTCACTGAGAAGCAATCACTTTCCTCTCTTCCTACTCGTACACATGCCTTACATCCTTGATAAAAACTTTTCACTGCTTCTAGCAACGTGCCTATCACAGGATATATCCTTAATACCTTCCACAGAGTATCGCTATCAACTCTATCATATGCCTTCTCCAAATCCATAAATGCTACATACAAATCCATTTCCTTTTCTATTTTTCACATACATTTTTCAGAGCAAACACCCGATGCACACATCCTCTACCACTTCTGAAAGCATACTGTATGGTTGCGAGGCGTGGGCTATGGATAGAGTTGTGCGCAGGAGGATGGATGTGTTGGAAATGAGATGTTTGAGGACAATGTGTGGTGTGAGGTGGTTTGATCGAGTGAGTAACGTAAGGGTAAGAGAGATGTGTGGAAATAAAAAGAGCGTGGTTGAGAGAGCAGAAGAGGGTGTTTTGAAGTGGTTTGGGCACATGGAGAGGATGAGTGAGGAAAGATTGACCAAGAGGATATATGTGTCGGAGGTGGAGGGAACAAGGAGAAGAGGGAGACCAAATTGGAGGTGGAAAGATGAAGTGAAAAAGAATTTGTGTGATCGGGGCCTGAACATGCAGGAGGGTGAAAGGAGGGCAAGGAATAGAGTGAATTGGAGCGATGTGGTATACCGGGGTTGACGTGCTGTCAGTGGATTGAAGCAAGGCATGTGAAGCGTCTGGGGTAAACCATGGAAAGCTGTGTAGGTATGTATATTTGCGTGTGTGGACGTATGTATATACATGTGTATGGGGGGGGGTTGGGCCATTTCTTTCGTCTGTTTCCTTGCGCTAACTCGCAAACGCGGGAGACAGCGACAAAGTATAATAAAAAATATATATATATATATATATATATATATATATATATATATATATATATATATATATATATATATATATATACATATATGCATATATATATATATATATATATATATATATATATATATATATATATATATATATATATATATATATATATATATATATATGGAAAAAGGTGAGAGCAAATGAGGTAAGGGGAGTGGGGGAGGAATGGGATGTATTTTGGGAAGCAGTGATGGCTTGCGGAAAAGATGCTTGTGGCATGAGAAGCGTGGGAGGTGGGCAGATTAGAAAGTTTAGTGAGTGGTGGAATGAAGAGGTAAGATTATTAGTGAAAGAGAAGAGAGAGGCATTTGGACGATTTTTGCAGGGAAATAATGCAAATGAGTGGGAGATGTATAAAAGAAAGAGGCAGGAGATCAAGAGAAAGGTGCAAGAGGTGAAAAAGAGGGCAAATATGAGTTGGGGTGAGAGAGTATCATTAAATCTTGGGGAGAATAAAAAGATGTTCTGGAAGGAGGTAAACAAAGTGTCTAAGACAATTGAGCAAATGGGAACTTCAGTGAAGGGGGCTAATGGGAAGGTGATAACAAGTAATGATAATGTGAGGAGATGGAGTGAGTATTTTGAAGGTTTGTTGAATGTGTTTGATGGTAGAGTGGCAGATATAGGGTGTTTTGGGCGAGGTGGTGAGCAAAGTGAGAGGATTAGGGAAAATGATTTGGTAAACCTAGAAGAAGTAGTAAAAGCTTTGCGGAAGATGAAAGCCGGCAAGGCAGCGGGTTTTGATGATATTGCAGTAGAATTCATTAAAAAAGGGGCTGACTGTACTGTTGACTGGTTGGTAAGGTTATTTAATGTATGTATGTCTCATGGGGAGGAGCTGAGGATTGGCGGAATGCTTGCATAGTGCCATTGTACAAAGACAATGAGGGTAAAAGTGAGTGCTCAAATTACAGAGGTATAAGTTTGTTGAGTATTCCTGATATATTATATGGGAGGGTATTGATTGAGAGGGTGAAGGCATGTACAGAGCATCAGATTGGGGAAGAGCAGTGTGGTTTCAGAAGTGGTAGAGGATGTGTGGATCAGGTGTTTGCTTTGAAGAATGTATGTGAGAAATATTTAGAAAAGCAAATGGATTTGTATGTGGCATTTATGGATCTGGAGAAGGGATATGATAGATTTGATAGAGATACTCTGTGGAAGGTATTAAGAATATATGGTGTGGTAGGCAAGTTGTTAGAAGCAGTGAAAAGTTTTTATCGAAGAAGTAATGCATGTGTACGTCTAGGAAGGGAGGGAATTGGTTCTCAGTGAATGTAGGTTTGCGGCAGGGGTGTGTGATGTCTCCATAGTTGTTTAATGTGTTTATGGTTGGGGTTATTAGGGAGGTAAATGCAAGAGTTTTGGAAAGAGAAGTAAGTATGCAGTCTGTTGTTGGTGAGAGAGCTTGGAAAGTGAGTCAGTTGTTCGCTGATGATACAGCGCTTGTGGTTGATTCGTGTGAGAAACTGCAGAAGCTGGTGGTTGAGTTTGGTAAAGTGTGTGAAAGAAGAAAGCTGAGAGAAAATGTGAATAAGAGCAAGGATATTAGGTACAGTAGGGTTGAGGGGCAAGTCATTTGGGAGGTATGTTTGAATGGAGATAAGCTGGAGGAAGTGAAGTGTTTTAGATATCTGGGAGTGGATTTGGCAGTGGATGGAACCATGGAAGCGGAAGTAAATGATAGGGTGGGGGAGGGGGCGAAAGTTCTGGGAGCGTTGAAGAATGTGTGGAAGTGGAGAACATTATATCGTAAAACAAAAATGGGTATGTTTGAAAGAATAGTGGTTCCAACAAGGTTATATGGTTGCGAGGCATGGGCTATGGATAGAGTTGTGCGCAGGAGGGTGGATGTGCTGGAAATGAGACGTTTGAGGACAATATGTGGTGTGAGATGATTTGATCGAGTAAGTAATGATAAGGTAAGAGAGATGTGTGGAAATAAAAAGATTGTTGTTGAGAGAGCAGAAGTGGGTGTTTTGAAATGGTCTGGTCACATGGAGAGAATGAGTTAGGAATGATTGACCACGAGGATATATGTGTCAGATGTGGAGGGAACGAGAAGTGGGAGACCAAATTGGAGGTGGAAAGATGGAGTGAAAAAGATTTTGAGTGATCGGGGCATGAACCCGCAGGAGGGTGAAAGGCGTACAAGGAATAGAGTGAATTGGAACGATGTTGTATACCAGGGTCGACGTGCTGTCAGTGGATTGAACCTGTTCATGTGAAGCGTCTGGGGTAAACCATGGAAAGTTCTGTGGGGCCTGGATGTGGAAAGGGAGCTGTGGTTTGGGTGCATTATTACATGGCAGCTAGAGACTGAGTGTGAACGAATGTGGCCTTTGTTGTCTTTTCCTAGCGCTACTTCGCGCACATTTGGCGGGAGAGGGTTGTTATTTCACGTGTGGCGTGGTGGTGATGGGAATGAATAAGGGTAGACAGTATGAGTTATGTTCATGTGTATATATGTATATGTCTGTATGTGTATATATATGTATACGTTGAGATGTATAGGTATGTATATTTGCGTGTGTGGAGGTGTATGTATATACATGTGTATGTGGGTGGGTTGGGCCATTTCTTTCGTCTGTTTCCTTGTGCTTCCTCGCTAACGCAGGAGACAGCGACAAAGCAAAATAAATAGATAATAAATAGATAAAAATATATATTTATGAATATATATGTATTAATTTATTCATTCATATTCTATATATACTTAACCGTCTCCTCCCGCGTTAGCACGGTAGCGTAAGGAAATAGACGAGAAATTATCCAACCGACCCACATACACATGTACATACATAAATGTCCACACACGCACTTATACATGCATATACATTTCAACGTATACATTCATATACATACCCAGACATCTACACATATATACACATGAACCTACCAGTCATGCTGCCTTCATCCATTTTCGTTGCCACCCTGCCACACACGAAATCCCCCTCTCCAGCGAAGCAACGCCAGGAACAGACAAAAAAAGCCACATTCGTTCACACTCAGTCTCTAGTTGTCATGTGCAATGCACCAAAACCACAGCTCTATTTCCACATCTAGGCCCCATAGACCCTTTCATGGTTTACCCCAGACGCTTCACACGTCCTGGTTCAATCCATTGACAGCGCGTCCACCCCTGTATATCACATCATTCCATTTCACTCTATTCCTTTCACGCCTTTCGCTCTCCTGTATGTTCAGGCCCCGATCGCTCAAAATGTTTTTCAATCCACCCTTCCACCTCCAATTTAGCCTCCCGCTTGTCCTTGTTCCCTCAACCTCTGACAAAATATATCCTCTTTGTCAGTCTTTCCTCATTCATTTTCTTCATGGGTGCAAACCATTTCAACACACCCTCTTCTGCTCTCTCAACCACACTCTTTATATTAACACACATCTCAGAACTGAAAACAATGCCCAAAAAACCCTATTACTTATATAATGATATACTAACTAAAAATATCTGTGTGCTATCATAGGCCCACTTGCATTCAACACATTAGCTGCCCGTTCATGTAACATGTGTACGTGTTGATATGTTTCGTAATCCCAAACTAACGGTAAATTCATTACATCAGTAGAAGCCTGACCAAAACACCGTTATCTTACATATCGAAGCAAAACGTTCATTGCACGCAGACCTGGTGCACCTGAAGGCGTCTCACTATTGGTCTGCAGGAACATCTGCATCTTGAAAATGTTCGTAAGAACTGGTGGTCAGCGTAGTGTTTACAGTCGCACACCTTGGCAGCACAAGGCCAGCGTAGTATATTCAAGTCATGGTACTCTGTACGTACTGCGTCACTTCCTCTTGCTTGAACTTACACTTGTTAGCCTTACTTAAGCACATTCATAGCAGTCGTCTGCGTTATTATTCAAGTGGCATGTCCTTATGTTCAGTCCCCACTCTTGGGCAGAAGTATAGACAACAAATTCGATTCCCAGTTTCGTTCTCGAAGTGCTGCTCTGGTACGTTATTTGCTTCTATCCTCAAGACAAGGATTTTCTTAATTTTACCGGATATATTTCATTATACATCGTTTATAACAGCTATTATATTTCACTCTGACCAGTTTGTAAGAAAGATAATGTTTCATTGTTTATCATATACATGAATCCAAAATACTTCATTGTATATAGAATTGTAACAGTCTTTCTAACAGTAGTTGTCTTCTAGATCTGTTTGTTATGTGGGAAGATTTCTTTACTGAAGGTGAAATATGTCTTACTTCTCTGTACAGTTTTACGAGGTACGTAAACCTCAGAGTGGGATAAAACACCACGGCTGAGCCGACAGCTCGTAACTCGAATGGAATATCCTCAAGGGTGTCCACGTACGACGACATGGCCTTCACCGACAAGCCTAATGAGCCTACCGGGGGCTGTTGTGTTAGATTACTTTAGTTGAATTGGAGGAAGGTTTTCCCAGCTTCACACCCTCTTGGAGAACATTTCCTCTGTATCAGTTGTTTCTCTTGTTAAGAAGAATCACTGAATATCACTCAAAGACAAATAGATATAACAGAGAGATCTGAGAATTAAGGGAAATTTCACACAACAGTCCATCAGTGGCCGTAGGTTAGGTGTTCCCAGCGTGAAATCAGTGACGTCAGCTTAAAATATAGTTCCCAAGATGGTGCACTTTACTGTTCATATAGCAGCAGCGGATTCCTTTACCGACACTAACAGGATATCAAGATATGAGAGTAGATGATGACATGAAGGATATCCTTAAATCAGCTTTTGAATGTGTGGGCGACGGACCCAAGAAGCTCCGTGAATGATGTCACATTAGATCAAACATCTTACGCCATTATTGAGCATAATGAACCATACATCAGTACTATAAACCACAGAGAGGCACAAGCCTAAAACATGTCAATAGTTGGGTTATACAAGCCTAACAGGTGTCAATGGATGGTGATTTAAGGGTAGCAAGTGTCAATGGATGGTGATACAATACCAACAGGTGTCGGTGGATGGCATCAAAAGACTAACAGGTGTCGGTGGATGGCATCAAAAGACTAACAGGTGTCAGTTGGTAGAGGTGCAAGACTTACAGGTGTCAGTAGATGGTGGTACAAGACTAACAGGTGTCAATCTAGTATTATGGACTTATTTTACCACAGTTTCAGCTCCACCCAGCACCTTAATAATTAGAAAATTTGTAAAAGAAAAACGGAAATTTACATCTAAGTTAAATAGATGGATTGTTGCAATATTGTAATATATGTTGTCTTTGAATTGTATAAAACCACTTCTTGTAGTCTCTGAGGTCGGCATTGTAGGGGAAGATAGGCAGTTTCTCTATGTCACTAGATACTGCACTCCTGTAATAGTTGTCATAGTAAAACAGCAAAACAGTTTCAGTAAATCTTCGGTGTAACCAACCTTGTTTCACTTACACACATCACAAAGAGGCTTGCAGTGCTATTTCTTTTATGTTGAAGGCTCCAGTCACGGACATAAGTCTACATCAAAGACGGACTTTCATCGAAATATAGAGAATAATTCATTTCATTTATCTATTTTGCTTTGTCGCTGTCTCCCGCGTCGGCGAGGTAGCGCAAGGAAACAGACTAAAGAAATGGCCCAACCCACCCACATACACATGTATATACATACACGTCCACACAAGCAAATATACATACCTATACATCTCAACGTATACATATATATACACACACAGACATATAAATATATACACATGTACATAATTCATACTGTCTGCCTTTATTCATTCCCATCGCCACCCCGCCACACATGATATAACAACCCCCTCCCCCTCATGTGCGCGAGGCAGCGCTAGGAAAGGACAACAAAGGCCACATTCGTTCACATTCAGTCTCTAGCTGTCATGTAATAATGCACCGAAACCACAGCTCCCTTTCCACTTCAAGGACCCACAGAACTTTCCATGGTTTACCCCAGACGCTTCACATGCCTGGTCCAATCCACTGACAGCACGTCGACCCCGGTATACCACATCGTTCCAATTCACTCTATTCCTTGCACGCCTTTCACCCTCCTGCAGGTTCAGGGCCCGATCACTCAAAATCTTTTTCACTCCAGCTTTCCACCTCCAATTTGGTCTCCCACATATCCTCGTTCCCTCCGCCTCTGACACGTATATCCTCTTGGTCAATCTTTCCTTACTCATCCTCTTCATGTGACCAAACCATTTCAAAACACCCTCCTCTGCTCTCTCAACCACAGTCTTTTTATTACCACTCATCTCTCTTACCCTATTATTACTTACTCGATCAAACCAACTCACACCACATATTTTATTTCAAGCATCTCATTTCCAACACATCCACCCTCCTGTGCACATCTCTATCCATAGTCCACGCCTCGCAACCCTATAACATTGTTGGAGCCACTATTCCTTCAAACATACCCAGTTTTGCTTTCCGAGATAATGTTCTTGACTTCCACACATTTTTCAACGCTCCCAGAACTTTCGCTCCTTCCCCCACCCTATCATTCACTTCCGCTTCCATGGTTCCATCCGCTGCCTAATCCACTCCCAGATATTTAAAACACTTCACTTCCTCCAGTTTTTCTCCATTCAAACTTACCTCCCAACTGACTTGTCCCTCAACCCTGATGTACCTAATAACCTTGCTCTTATTCACATTTACTCTCAGCCTTCTTCTTTCACACACTGTACCAAACTCAGTCGCCAGCTTCTGCAGTTTCTCACACGAATCAGCCAACAGCGCTGTATCATCAGCGAACAACAACTGACTCACTTCCCAAGCTCTCTCATCCACAGCAGACTGCTTACTTGCCCCTCTTTCTAAAACTATTGCATTCATCTCCCTAACAACCCCATCCATAAACAAATTAAACAACCATGGAGACATCACACACCCCTGCCGCAAACCTACATTCACTGAGAACCAATCACTTTCCTCTCTTCCTACACGTACACATGCCTTACATACTCGATAAAAACTTTTCACTGCTTCTAACAACTTGCCTCCCACACCATATATTCATAATACCTTCCACAGAGCATCTATATCAACTCTATAATATGCCTTCTCCTGATCCATAAATACTACATACAAATCCATTTGTTTTCTAAGTATTTCTCACATACATTCTTCAAAGCAAACACCTGATCCACACATCCTCTACCACTTCTGAAACCAGACTGCTCTTCCCCATTCTGATGCTCTGTACATGCCTTCACCCTATCAATCAATACCCTCCCATATAATTTCCCAGGAATACTCAACAAACTTATACCTCTGTAATTTGAGCACTCGCTTTTATCCCCTTTGCCTTTGTACAAAGGCACTATGCAAGCATTCCGCCAATCCTTAGGCACCTCACCATGAGACATACATACATTAAATAACTTTACCAACCAGTCAACAATACAGTCACCCCCTTTTTTGATAAATTCCACAGCAATATCATCCAAACCCGCTGCCTTGCCGGCTTTCATCTTCCGCAAAGCTTTTACTACCTCTTCTCTGTTTACCAAATCATTTTCCCTAACCCTCTCACTTTGTACACCACCTCGACCAAAACACCCTATATCTGCCACTCTATCATCAAACACATTCAACAAACCTTCAAAATACTCACTCCATCTCCTTCTCACATCACCACTACTTTTTATCACCTCCCCATTAGCTCCCTTCACTGAAGTTCCCATTTGTTCCCTTGTCTTACGCACTTTATTTACCTCCTTCCAAAACATCTTTTTATTCTCCCTAAAATTTAATGATACTCTCTCACACCAACTCTCATTTGCCCTCTTTTTCACCTCTTGCACCTTTTCCTTGACCTCCTGTCTCTTTCTTTTATACATGTCCCAGTCATTTGCATTATTCCCCTGTAAAAATCGTTCAAATGCCTCTGTCTTCTCTTTCACTATTAATCTTACTTCTTCATCCCACCACTCACTACTCTTTCTAATCTGTCTACTTCCCACGCTTCTCATGCCACAAGCATCTTTTGTGCAGGCCATCACTGCTTCCCTAAATACATCCCATTCCTCACCCACTCCCCTTACGTCCTTAGTTCTCACCTTTTTCCATTCTGTACTCAGTCTCCCCTGTACTTCCTAACACAAGTCTCCTTCTCAATCTCACTTACTCTCACCACTCTTTTCATCCCTGCATTCTCTCTTCTTTTATGAAAACCTCTACAATTCTTCACCTTCGCCTCTACAAGATAATGATCAGACATCCCTCCAGTTGCACCTCTCAGCATATTAACATCCAAAAGTCTCTCTTCCGCGCGCCTATCAATTAACACGTAATCCAATAACGCTCTCTGGCCATCTCTCCTACTAACTTGCGTATACTTATGTATATCTCTTTTTAAACCAGGTATTCCCAATCACCAGTCCTTTTTCAGCACATAAATCTACAAGCTCTTCAGCATTATGGAACGAAAAGACAAAGGAAAGCACCTACGAATTTTTGGAGGAAGTGAAAGAATTGTCTTTTGAAATGTGCCAGTTATAGTTATTGGGAAAATTATGAGGTGGGTAGAGAGTTCCTAAGCTTTGACGTGTAAGGAAAGAAGCAGGTATCAAAACAGCCCACCCTTGAATTACCGATGGCAACACAATTATCATATGACTCAGCAGCTTGCCGAGTATTGCGTGGCCTAGCTAGTGGTATGGGCACACAAGCAGCCAGTTCTCGGGAGCAAGGCGGTGCAAGGCAAGGGGGTCAAGCTCGGAAGTTAGCTTGGACAGTTTATGAGTGGTCCATACAATAACGAATCAATCCCTTGTATAGACGAAATAACTGTTCGGAAGAAAAGAAAGAGTGGCTGTTACTGCAATACTAAGTATGCTCATCGAGTTAAGGTGGAATTACAGAACTGTCAAAGGGGAGACGAGAGTTGTGAGGAGTTTTCGATAGAAAGATGGGTAGAAATTGGGTCTTGGAGGCATTAAACATAACAAGATTCTATCTAACCCACTGACATATCCTGTCCAAGTCTGAGATTATTGAGGAAGCTGTGTCAAAACGAGATGCAGATCGAGTGAGAGAAAAAGGAGCATAATTGAAAGATGTGGATGAATGCAGTGATGAGGTATCAGCGTATGAGTGCATTGGGCTATTTTTGGATGAGAAAAACTCGTTGAAAAAGGGAAATAAGTGTAGGGGACAGGACAATACCTTGAGTGACATCGCTGTTGATGGAGTTAAGGGAGGAGGCTGATCCATCAACAACCACAAAGATAGAGCGGTAGGATAGGAAGCTATATATGAAGAAGCAAAGTGAGGAAGGGAAGCCAAACGAGGGGAGCTTAGAGATGAGAACCCGATGCCACACCATATCAGAAGCCTTAGATATGTCAAGGCCAACTACACATAACTCCCCAAAAGAATTCAGGGATGATGACCAGACATTTGTAAGACAGGAAAGAATATCACCAGTCGATCTCGCCTTATGGTGATCAGATTTACGAGGTGTTTAAGGATATGGGAGTTGAGGATGGATTCAAAGACTGTGGAAATGGTAGATGTCAAAGCAATAGGACGATAGTTAGAGGGGTCACAACGGTCACCATTCTTAGGGATAGGATGTATCAATGCATGTTTCTAAGAAGGGAAAGTTTTCATTTTTCAGCAGAAACGGAACAGACGAGCAAGTTTAGAGACACAGTCTTTCAGTACACGGGGATGAATGTCGTCAGGACCATAAGCCTTGCTTGTATTCAGAGAAAGAAGTACTTTTCAGACAGTCCAAAAAGAGATTACTGGAAGGGGCGTATGATTAGTAAGAAGAGGGTCAGTGGGTGAAGGAATACTAGTCATCCAAGATGGTGTTAGAGGAGAAATGGGAATCAAAGAGAGTTGCTTTGTCTACGGGAGAGACAGCTATCGTACCGTCAGAAAGGAAAAGTGAAGGGAAGGTAGAGCGACAGAAGTTGTTAGAGATGCACTTAGATAAAGACCAGAAAGTTCTATCAGTGTATATGGGTGGAGATTTCTCCTGTTGAAGGTAACTTAGCTTTATCTTGGTTCATGCTAGCGCCTTATCATTGTATATTTGCGTGGTCTTTCTATTGTTATAACATCATCTTTCGTTGTTGCGTCTTAAATGGTTCAAAGCTAATTTAAACTTTCGAGGTTTACTCACACATGTACTCAAGTTCGCTCTAGTGTGGTGAGGGAAGCTAACCCAGCTGGGTCTACTATATCATTTTACTAATTCTCGCTTAATCACTTTGCATATCGAGTTGATTCGACAAGTGATACTAATGTCTCCGTCCATTCCTCTACGTTCATGCACAAGCTGCCTCAGATATACATCAACAGTGATCATTCCCTCAGTGCATATGATACATGGCCATTCCCACAATTTAGATAATTAATAATCACTTCCACTGCACTTGATCGTCAATTACTCCGCCATCACGCGGTCATCATTTATTCCCATTATGCATGATAATCAGCTATTCCCACTGCAGAGGATCAGCAAATGTTCCCACTGTACATGATCAACATTCATTTTTCAATGCACAAGATCGACAGTCATTCCCACTGTACATGATCAGCGATCATCCTCACTGCACATTACCAACACTCGCTCTCCCACTGCACAAGATCATTTGTCATTCCCAGTGCAAGTGATCAACAATCACTCACCCACCGAACAAGATCAACAGATATTCTCCCACAGTACATGATCACCAGTCATTCCCACTATACACAATCATAAATTGTTTCCCCACTGCACAGGATCAGCAATCATTCTCCCACTGTACATCATCAACGTTCATACCACCACTGAATATGATCAATATTCATTCTCCCACTGCATGTTGTGAACAATCAGTCTTTCACTGCAGTCAGTCAACAATCGGCTTTTCACTAAACACGATTTACACTTGATGTGTGGGTGGTGGCATGCACAGAACATCTGACTCGGGAGGAGCATTGTGGCTTCAGGAGAAGTATGGGATATGTGGGGCAGGTGTGAGAAGCATGCGGGGAGAGGATACTAATTGTATGTGGCATCTATACAAGGATATACAAAGGAAATCAAACAGCAACAGATCACTGAGTCCTTTCTAGGCCGTGATACTGAAAGATACCAGAAACTCATAGATTAGTGTGGTTAAAGTTAGAAGGAACATAGATGAATTATAGAAAATAACCTGAAAATTATCACAGTGACCAAGAATGCACACTTAATGTTAGTCGTAGACTTGAAGCGAAGTATCTATCAAGTGAGTATCTGTAGTGCTGCTTTCAACTGCTCTACTTGATTAGTTATTCTACATGTCATAAATCTATTGAGAAAAAGCATTTTGCCCCATTTGAGGTAAAACGTTTGCCTACATGTTTATATCCATTACTACTTGTCAGGTCAGACGAATTAAATTTCAAGTAGATTAATTGATCGAGGTTATCAAAACCTTTGATAATTTTGAATACAAGCATTAGATCATCTCTTAATTTTCTCTTTTTGAAGCTAAATATATTCAAGTCTCTTAATCTGCTCTCGTATGATTTTGTTTCTTTGTCCCAGAATCATTTTGGTAGCTCGATGCTGCATTCTTTCCAATGTGTACGTCTCCTTTTAACCAGGGTGAACAAAATTGAACGCAACAATAACTCAAGTATAAGAGAAGAGAAGAAATACAAAGGAATACAAAGGAATTCAAGTAGCAACAGATCACTTGTTTTTTTTGAGGTTGTTTGTGATATTGGAACATATCATAAACCCAAAGATTAGTGTAACATAAGTTAGGGGATATATACATAATTCAATAACTGCAATTATCAATGCAGCTAAGGAGCCTTGAAGCGAAAGAGTTATCAATTCTATTCGTAAACGTATGTATAGTTCTGTTTTCAGCCACTAATTGGCAAATCGTACCATATGTTAACAATTATGTTGAAGAAAACTGCTTCATCTCACTCGAGGTAAAACGTTTGCCTACTACTTTGTATCCACTACGAGTGACAGACGAAGATTAGCAAACCCTTCAATGATTTTGAAAAATTGTATCTAATCCCTTCTAATCTTCTCTTTTCTAAGCTAGATAGATTCAAATTGTTTAATCTGCTCTCGTTGGATTTGTTTCTCAGCCTGTGAATCATTATGGTAGCTCGACGCTGCACTCTCTACAGCCTGTTTTTAAATTTCTTGAAATACAGTGACCAAAACTAAACACAGTGTTCAAGGTGGAATAAACCATTGAATTATGAAGAGTAAGGATGATTCACTTGGACTTCGATTCGAAGGCCTTACCTATAAATCCAAGAATTTAGTTCGTTGTTTTCACGGCCTCTGTGCACTGCTAACTTGGTTTCAGGTCTTTTTCCTCATTTACGTTTTGCAGTTCATCAGAGTTCATACCATAGCTTACCTTTTCGTTCTTATTACCGATATGTTAAACCTTGCAGTCATCCATGTTAAAATTCATTTGTCACCTATGAGCCCCGGGAATCAGTTTGCCTATGTCAGTTTGAAACTGCAGACGTAAAAGTTCATTTGTAGATATATTACCCAGCTGTGTCATCTGTGAATCTTGATATCTTACAATGCAGCCCATTATCAATATCATCATGTGTGCAAGAAAAAGAACCGGTCTCAAGACTGATCCTTGTGGTACTTCACTTGTTACGTCTAACCATCCTGAAGCATAATCATTAATCACAACACCTTGTTTACGGCCGGTCAACCAATTTTCTAGACAATGAAGTGCAACCACATCAGTGCAATGTGACTTAACTTTTGCTAGTAACGTTTTGTAGAACCTTATTCAGTACACTTTGAAAATTAAGATTGATGATATCACCTGCTTTACTTTCGTCATACCTGCTGCTTGTACTACAAAAGAAGTCAAGAAGGTCAAGAAGTTGAAAACCATACTGAGAATCGCTTATTAAGATCTAAATTGTTTTGCAACTCTTTCTCGAGTCATAGTTTCCATTTGTATTCTAACCGCAGATGTTATGCCAATTGGACGATAATTTTCAAGCAATTACTTCTTATTCTTTTTTAACATCGGTACTACATTGACGAACGTCCATTCTTCTGGAACTTTTCACGTAGCAGTTAACTGGGTAATAACTCTCCTGCTTCTACATAATTTCAAAACTCCTTAGGGTTTCTTTTGCTATGTTCAGCAACATACTCTTCATATTGACGTTTAGTTTGTCTTATAACTCTCTTACTTTCTTTATGCAGATTTACATAACTTTGTTTCATGTTGGTTAATGGTCGCTTGGAGTTTCTCGTGAACTACTTTCTTAGAAAACAGGCACTTTCTTGATTCACCATTCCATCACTTAGCTTCGTTTTACCGACAGATCGTCTTCTTCCCATTGCTATACATGTTCCCTCTACTGTTGCAAGGGTTTTACTGAAGCGTTTCCAAGCTACATTCATGTCGTTTTCATTGACCATATCATTCCAGGTTAGCATGTCAAGAGCAATGAAGAGACCTTCAAAATCAGATATTCTTTCATAAGTGTCATGTTGACCAACATTACATGCGGTGTTTAAAGTGACCTTAAAAGTAATTTGTCGGTGATCACTTTACTCCAACTTCAATATCATAAAGAGATCCTAATTTGAAGTTTGAACTAAATCTGAGATCTTTCTGTCACGAGTAGGTATCCCGACTAACTGAATTAGGGCCCCATCAAGCAAATTTAGGTAGAGTTTACGCCTGGAGCTTCTGGAAAGGGATTCTCCCCATTTACACATTCTTATATTGAATATCCTACTATGACAGAATCTTGTTCACTACGAGAAGAAAATGAGGCTTCCCTTTGTAGTATTTCCTTCAGTTGTGATGAAGGTCACATAGAAGAGAACAGTGACTAATAGACGTGAAGAATCATACATTATAAACCAGCAGGACAACTGGCCTACAATGAGTCTTTAGTTCATAAAGTTAAGCCGCCGTCGCAAGCCAGAGCGAGAGACCTACTCGTCAAAATTGCTTTGGTAACAATATGTGGCTTTAAAACCTTCCTATTTTCATCAAAAAAGTTGGATCTTTTTGTGAGCAGAGCCTGAGGTATGATATTCTAAGTCTATTCTCATGCGGATTGAAGTATCCAGTTTAAGATAATGTCTGAAGTTTGTAAAATCTCAGACTCAGAAGATATTTAGTTTGGCTTAAACTCTTTTAAAGAAGGATCTGAGACCCACTTCTCATCTGAGTAAAAGAATGAAGAAAAAGCGATCTTCACTTGATTATCGAGAATTGTGATAGACTGAGGCAAGAAGAGAACCCTATCTTTACCAGTGATGATCAAGGTATCAGAGCACCATTAGCATGTTTAACTACTGGAAAAAAGAGGAGCTCTAGGAAGAGCTACAACCCCTGCAGATATCCCAGATCGGTCAAGAACGATAAAGTCCTTTACACTGCAGTGAAGGCATCGTATTTAGCCTAACTTCCCCAAATTCCTGGAGGGGATCTGATCCCTTGTAATCATATATTCCTAGAGTCGTCAACAGATGAATCATGTCTGACCTGTTGTGTGAATGGTGGTCCCTGTAAGTCATATGGATCCGTAAAACTTGAAGATGCCTTAAACATTTTAAGTAATGCATTATTAGAGGCACATAACGTAAGGAGAGTCCTGGATCCCTTTTAATGGCTGTTTTCAAAGAGTCCTAGAATACAGGAGAGGAAACATTCTAGCTTTACCCTGCAGCTCATCCCTCGATCATAAGGATCACTCTTGATAGACAACGGCAGTTAGACGCTAAGAGTGTCAGCTGCCAAATGTCTTGTAAAACAAGTTACAAAATTGACGTTTGTAACTTTGGTTGACAATACATTTAAGCTCTCAGCTTATTTGCATTACTATAATTTGTTTTTCTGACAATATGAATAGCACTCATTGAAAGAATCTAATAAGTTTGCTTAAAAAAGAAAATAATTCCAGGCCCGAATCTTACATGTTGGGGCTGCTAAACTTTATAGAAAAATAAGCCTCTGTTATCGAAAAAATAATTATTAATACGAAAGAGGAGAAGGAAGAGGAGAAGGAGAATGCTTTGTTATTTGAGTTATGTTCACAATATGCATACAAAGCAGTCGTCTGCCCTTCCAGAGTAAAAGTGAAATAAAAGAATTATTATGGTTCAAAAATCACGAACTAGCCATTTCCAGTGACGACATCCGTCCAGGACTATGTTATTGCACATATGACATATCACATGCTACATGTAACACACTTTTTACATATTACACGATAAAAGGCCACCGGGTATAACTGATTTAAGTAGTTGTTTAAAACGGAGTTGTCTAGTGAGCAAGACCTTCCTTGTCTGTATCTCATGCACACCTCCCCCCAGGCTGTATCTCATGCACACCTCCCCCCAACCTGTATCTCATGCACACCTCCCCCCAGGCTGTATCTCACACACACCTCCCCCCAGGCTGTATCTCATGCACACCTCCCCCCAGGCTGTATCTCATGCACACCTCCCCCCAGGCTGTATCTCACACACACCTCCCCCCAGGCTGTATCTCATGCACACCTCCCCCCAGGCTGTATCTCACACACACCTCCCCCCAGGCTGTATCTCATGCACACCTCCCCCCAACCTGTATCTCATGCACACCTCCCCCCAGGCTGTATCTCACACACACCTCCCCCCAGGCTGTATCTCATGCACACCTCCCCCCAGGCTGTATCTCACACACACCTCCCCCCAGGCTGTATCTCATGCACACCTCCCCCCAACCTGTATCTCATGCACACCTCCCCCAGGCTGTATCTCATGCACACCTCCCCCAGGCTGTATCTCATGCACACCTCCCCCCAACCTGTATCTCATGCACACCTCCCCCCAGGCTGTATCTCATGCACACCTCCGCCCAGGATGTATCTCACACACACCTCCCCCCAGGCTGTATCTCACACACACCTCCCCCCAACCTGTATCTCATGCACACCTCCCCCCAGGCTGTATCTCATGCACACCTCCCCCCAGGCTGTATCTCATGCACACTTCCCCCCAACCTGTATCTCATGCACACCTCCCCCAGGCTGTATCTCATGCACACCTCCCCCCAGGCTGTATCTCATACACACCTCCCCCCAGGCTGTATCTCATGCAAACCTCCCTCAACCTGTATCTCATGCACACCTCCCCCCAGGCTGTATCTCATGCACACCTCCCCCAACCTGTATCTCATGCACACCTCCCCCCAGGCTGTATCTCATGCACACCTCCCCCCAGGATGTATCTCATGCAAACCTCCCCCAACCTGTATCTCATGCACACCTCCCCCCAGGCTGTATCTCATGCACACCTCCCCCCAGGCTGTATCTCATGCACACCTCCCCCCAGGCTGTATCTCATGCACACCTCCGCCCAGGATGTATCTCATGCAAACCTCCCCCAACCTGTATCTCATGCACACCTCCCCCCAGGCTGTATCTCATGCACACCTCCCCCAGCCTGTATCTGATGCACACCTCCCCCAGCCTGTATATGATGCACACATTTTGTTGGTAAAGTGTTAACCATAATGAGAAACATAGTCCTGTCATGACGCCTCTAGCACCGTGTTAAGGGAAGCGGTAACACCACCGACTCCACACGCCCACACCTGATGTGAGAATATCGTCAGTGATCAACATTCATCACCAGATGTTCCCTGCAGAGATTCATGAATGCTAAGTTGAATCATGAAAAAAATCTAGAACAAGAATACTCGAACATTGAAACATAAAAGACTCTCTCTCTCTCTCTCTCTCTCTCTCTCTCTCTCTCTCTCTCTCTCTCTCTCTCTCTCTCTCTCTCTCTCTCTCTCTCTCTCTCTCTCTCTCTCTCTCTCTCTCTCTCTCTCTCTCTCTCTCTCTCTCTCTCTCTCTCAACCTACACAGAGCTAAGAAGTCATAAGCTTTGCTTAAGCCTAACTAGTCAGGCCACTTAGTACTGGTCTGAGCTAAGCACTCTCCTTAGAATGGCTCTTCTGTAGAACAAAACGTAGGGCATATATTCCTCCAAAGACCAGTTACAGCTTCCCGTACTGAGTACAGAGAGATGAGATCTGGTAATTGTAAGCGGTGCTGTCGTCAGAACTATCGCAGGCACTATCAGCGAAATCCAAGTGTGTGGCCAGCATCAACCTTGCCTTATCGTACGATCAGATAACACACATTTACTAGATTACATGGCCGATTTCCGCACTGCCGTATATAGTATAAATAAAGATCACGCATAAAGGCTGGGGAGTGGTCGGCAGTACACAGTTAAAAGAGTACTGAAGAACATCACACGTACCGGCAGTTATGCTAACAGATAGCAACACTTATTTACGAACATCGCGTCAGGCAGTGAATATGGTAGCCAAAGAAACACAGGTAGGAGTTAGGAATTTTATTCTTGAACCGTGTTTTCACCAAAAAATCATCCTCACATGCATAAATGTCGCCTCACTGAGTCATTTATTCATCTGAAAAAGACTGTATACATACATATTTATATATATATATATATATATATATATATATA
Source organism: Panulirus ornatus (assembly GCF_036320965.1). Classification (NCBI taxonomy): domain Eukaryota; kingdom Metazoa; phylum Arthropoda; class Malacostraca; order Decapoda; family Palinuridae; genus Panulirus; species Panulirus ornatus. The sequence goes on from NC_092241.1 coordinate 21,828,337, forward strand.
TATATATATATATATATATATATATATATATATATATATATATATATATATATATATATATATATATATATATATATATATATATATATATATATATATATCTTTCTTTCATACTATTCGCCATTTCCCGCCTCAGCGAGGTAGCTTTAAGAACAGAGGATTGGGCCTCTGAGGGAATATCCTCATCCGGCCCCATATATATCTATTTATTATTTATTTTGCTTTGTCGCTGTCTCCCGCGTTTGCGAGGTAACGCAAGGAAACAGACGAAAGAAATGGCCCAACCCACACCCATACACATGTAAATACATACACGTCCACACACGCAAATATACATACCTATACATCTCAATGTACACATATATATACACACACAGACACATACATATATACCCATGCACAGAATTCACACTGTCTGCCTTTACTCATTCCCATCGCCACCTCGCCACACATGGAATACCATCCCCTCCCCCCTCATGTGTGCGAGGTAGCGCTAGGAAAAGACAACAAAGGCCCCATTCGTTCACACTCAGTCTCTAGCTGTAATGCATTAATGCCCGAAACCACAGCTCCCTTTCCATATCCAGGACCCACAAAACTTTCCATGGTTTACCCCAGACGCTTCACATGCCCTGATTCAATCCATTGACAGCACGTCAACCCCGGTATATCAAATCGATCCAAGTCACTCTATTCCTTGCCCTCCTTTCACCCTCCTGCATGTTCAGGCCCCGATCACTCAAAATCTTTTTCACTCCATCTTTCCACCTCCAATTTGGTCTCCCACTTCTCCTCGTTCCCTCCACCTCCGACACATATATCCTCTTGATCAATCTTTCCTCACTCATTCTCTCCATGTGCCCAAACCATTTCAAAACACCCTCTTCTGCTCTCTCAACTACGCTCTTTTTATTTCCACACATCTCTCTTACCCTTACATTACTTACTCGATCAAACCACCTCACACCACACATTGTCCTCAAACATCTCATTTCCAGCACATCCATCCTCCTGCGCACAACTCTATCCATAGCCCACGCCTCGCAACCATACAACACTGTTGGAACCACTACTCCTTCAAACATACACATTTTTGCTTTCCGAGATAATGTTCTCGACTTCCAAACATTCTTCAAGGCTCCCAGGATTTTCGCCCCCTCCCCCACCCTATGATTCACTTCCTCTTCCATGGTTCCATCCGCTGCCAGATCCACTCCAAGATATCTAAAACACTTTACTTCCTCCAGTTTCTCTCCATTCAAACTTACCTCCCAATTGACTTGACCCTCAACCCTACTGTACCTAGTAACCTTGCTCTTATTCACATTTACGCTTAACTTTCTTCTTTCACACACTTTACCAAACTCAGTCACCAGCTTCTGCAGTTTCTCAAATGAATCGGCCACCAGCGCTGTATCATCAGCGAACAACTGGCTCACTTCCTAAGCTCTCTCATCCACAACAGACTTCATACTTGCCCCTCTTTCCAAAACTCTTGAATTCACCTCCCTGACAACTCCGTTCATAAACAAATTAAACAACCATGGAGACTTCACACACCCCTGCCGCAAACCTACATTCACTGAGAACCAATCACTTTCCTCCCTTCCGACACGTACACATGCCTTACATCCTCGATAAAAACTTTTCACTGCTTCTAACAATTTGCCTCCCACACCATATATTCTTAATACCTTCCACAGAGCATATCTATCAACTCTATCATATTCCTTCTCCAGATCCATAAATGCTACATACAAATCCATTTGCTTCTCTAAGAATTTCTCACATACTTTCTTCAAAGCAAACACCTGATCCACACATCTTCTACCACTTCTGAAACCACGATGCTCTTCCCCAGTCTGATGCTCTGTACATGCCTTCACCCTCTCAATCAATACCCTCCCATATAATTTAAAAGGAATACTCAACAAACTAATACCTCTGTAATTTGAGCACTCACTCTTATCCCCTTTGCCTTTGTACAATGGCACTATGCAAGCATTCCGCCAATCCTCAGGCACCTAATCATGAGTCATACATACATTAAATAACCTTACCAACCAGTCAACAATGCAGTCACCCCCTTTTTTAATAGATTCCACTGCAATACCATCCAAACCCGCTGCCTTGCCGGCTTTCATCTTCCGCAAAGCTTTTACTACCTCTTCTCTGTTTACCAAATCATTTTCCCTAACCCTCTCACTTTGCACACCACCTCAACCAAAACACCCTATATCTGTTACTCTATCATCAAACACATTCAACAAACCTTCAAAATACTCACTCCATCTCCTTCTCACATCACCACTACTTGTTATCACCTCCCCATTAGCGCCCTTCACTGAAGTTCCCATTTGCTCCCTTGTCTTACGCACTTTATTTACCTCCTTCCAGAACATCTTTTTATTCTCCCTAAAATTTAATGATACTCTCTCACCCCAACTCTCATTTGCCCTCTTTTTCACGTCTTGCACCTTTCTCCTGACCTCCTGTCTCTATCTGTGATACATCTCCCACTCAATTGCATTTTCTCCCTGCAAAAATCGTCCTAATGCCTCTCTCTTCTCTTTCACCATTAATCTTACTTCTTCATCCCACCACTCACTACCCTTTCTAATGAACCCACCTCCCACGCTTCTCATGCCACAAGCATCTTTTGCGCAATCCATCACTGATTCCCTAATCACATCCCATTCCTTCCCCACTCCCCTTACTTACCTTTTACCATTCTGTACTCAGTCTCTCCTGGTACTTCCTCACACAAGTTTCCTTCCCAAGCTCACTTACTCTCACCACCCTCTTCAACCCAACATTCACTCTTCTTTTCTGAAAACACACATATATATATATATATATATATATATATATATATATATATATATATATATATATATATTTTTTTTTCTTTTTTTGCTTTGTCGCTGTCTCCCGCGTTTGCGAGGTAGCGCAAGGAAACAGACGAAAGAAATGGCCCAACCCACCACCATACACATGTATATACATACGTCCATACACGCAAATATACATACCTACACAGCTTTCCATGGTTTACCCCAGACGATTCACATGCCTTGATTCAATCCACTGACAGCACGTCAACCCGGTATACGACATCGCTCCAATTCACTCTGTTCCTTGCCCTCCTTTCACCCTCCTGCATGTTCAGGCCCCGATCACACAAAATCTTTTTCACTCCATCTTTCCACCACCAATTTGGTCTCCCTCTTCTCCTCGTTCCCTCCACCTCCGACACATATATCCTCTTGGTCAATCTTTCCTCACTCATTCTCTCCATGTGACCAAACCATTTCAAAACACCCTCTTCTGCTCTCTCAACCACGCTCTTTTTATTTCCACACATCTCTCTTACCCTTACGTTACTCACTCGATCAAACCACCTCACACCACACATTGTCCTCAAACATCTCATTTCCAGCACATCCATCCTCCTGCGCAAAACTCTATCCATAGTCCATGCCTCGCAACCATACAACATTGTTGGAACCACTATTCCTTCAAACATACCCATTTTTGCTTTCCGAGATAATGTTCTCGACTTCCACATATTCTTCAAGGCTCCCAGAATTTTCGCCCCCTCCCCCACCCTATGATCCACTTCCGCTTCCATGTTTCCAACCGCTGCCAGATCCACTCCCAGATATCTAAAACACTTCACTTCCTCCAGTTTTTCTCCATTCAAACTCACCTCCCAATTGACTTGACCCTCAACCCTACTGTACCTAATAACCTTGCTCTTATTCACATTTATTCTTAACTTTCTTCTTTCACACACTTTACCAAACTCAGTCACCAGCTTCTACAGTTTCTCACATGAATCAGCCACCAGCGCTGTATCATCAGCGAACAACAACTGACTCACTTCCCAAGCTCTCTCATCCCCAACAGACTTCATACTTGCCCCTCTTTCCAAAACTCTTGCATTCACCTCCCTAACAACCCCAACCATAAAAAATTAAACAACCATGGAGACATCACACACCCCTGCCGCAAACCTACATTCACTGAGAACCAATCACTTTCCTCTCTTCCGACACGTACACATGCCTTACATCCTCGATAAAAACTTTTCACTGCTTCTAACAACTTGCCTCCCATACCATATATTCTTAATACCTTCCACAGAGCATCTCTATCAACTCTATCATATGCCTTCTCCAGATCCATAAATGCTACATACAAATCCATTTGATTTTCTAAGTATTTCTCACATACATTCTTCAAAGCAAACACCTGATCCACACATCCTCTACCACTTCTGAAAGCACACTGCTCTTCCCCAATCTGATGCTCTGTACATGCCTTCACCCTCTCAATCAATACCCTCCCATATGATTTACCAGGAATACTCAACAAACTTATACCTCTGTAATTTGAGCACTCACTCTTATCCCCTTTGCCTTTGTACAATGGCACTATGCACGCATTCCGCCAATCCTCAGGCACCTCACCATGAGTCATACATACATTAAATAGCCTTACCAACCAGTCAACAATACAGTCACCCCCTTTTTTGATAAATTCCCCTGCAATACCATCCAAACCTGCTGCCTTGCCGGCTTTCATCTTCCGCAAAGCTTTTACTACCTCTTCTCTGTTTACCAAATCATTTTCCCTAACCCTCTCACTTTGCACACCACCTCGACCAAAACACCCTATATCTGCCACTCTATCATCAAACACATTCAACAAACCTTCAAAATACTCACTCCATCTCCTTCTCACATCACCACTACTTGTTATCACCTCCCCATTTGCGCCCTTCACTGAAGTTCCCATTTGCTCCCCTGTCTTACGCACTTTATTTACCTCCTTCCAGAACATCTTTTTATTCTCCCTAAAATTTAATGAAACTATCTCTCCCCAACTCTCATTTGCCCTTTTTTCACCTCTTGCACCTTTCTCTTGACCTCCTATTTATTCATATATACATATATATATATATATATATATATATATATATATATATATATATGTATATATGAATAATGAGGCACTTGAGGGAATAATTGGTATACATCGGGCGTTCAGTGTTGTAAATGGAAATGGTGAAGAGCTTGTAGATTTATGTGCTGAAAAAGGGCTGGTGATTGGTGATTTTCCCTAAAAGTTAATGATACTCTCTCACCCTAACTCTCATTTGCCCTCTTTTTCACCATTTGGACCTTTCTCTTGACCCCGGCCTCTTTCTTTTATACATCTCCCACTCATTTGCATTATTTCCATGCAAAAGTCGTCCAAATGCCTCTCTCTTCTCTTTCACTAATAATCCTACTTCTTCATCCCACCACTCACTACCCTCTCTAATCTGCCCACCTCCCACGCTTCTCATGCCACAAGCATATTTTGCGCAAGCCATCACTGCTTCCCTAAATACATCCCATTCCTCCCCCACTCCCCTTTCCTCCTTTGTTCTCACCTTTTTCCGTTTTGTACTCAGTTTCTCCTGGTACATCCTCTCACAAGTCTCCTTCCCAAGGTCACTTACTCTCACCACTCTCTTCACCCCAACATTTTCTATTCTTTTCTGAAATTCTCTACACATCTTCACCTTCGCCTCCACAAAATAATGATCAGACATCACTCCAGTTGCACCTCTCAGCACATTAACATCCAAATATCTCTCTTTCGCGCGCCTATCAATTAACACGTAATCCAATAACGCTCTCTGGCCATCTCTCCTACTTACATACGTATACTTATGTATATGTCTGTTTTTTAACCAGGTATTCCCAATCACCAGTCCTTTTTCAGCACATAAATCTGCAAGCTCTTCATCATTTCCATTTACAACATTGAACACCCCATGTATAGCAATTATACCCTCAACTGCCAAATTACTCTCCTTTGCATTCAAATCACCCATCACTATAACCCGGTCTCGTGCATCAAAACCACTAATACACTCATTCAGCTCCTCCCAAAACACTTGCCTCTCATGATCTTTCTACTCATGCCTAGGTGCATATGCACCAATAATCACCCATGTCTCTCCATCAACTTTCAGTTTTACCCATATCAATCTAGAGTTTACTTTCTTACACTCTATCACATATTCCCACCACTCCTGTTTCAGGAGTAGTGCTACTCCTTCCCTTCCTCTTGTCCTCTCACTAACCCCTGACTTAACTCCCAAGACATTCCCAAACCACTCTTCCCCTTTACACTTAAGCTTCGTTTCACTCAGAGCCAAAACATCCAGGTTTCTTTCCTCAAATATACTACCTATCTCCTTTTTTCTCATCTTGGTTACATCCACAAACATTTAGACACCCCAATCTGAGCCTTCGAGGAGGATAAACACTCCAAGCCTGACTCCTTCTTCTGTTTTGATGCAGGAGGCCGGGTTATAGTGATAGGTGATTTGAATGCAAAGGTTAGTATTGTGGCAGTTGAGGGAATAATTGGTGTACATGGGGTGTTCAGTGTCCTAAAGGGAAATGGTGAAGAGCTTGTGCATTTATGAGCTGATAAAGGACTGGTGATTGGGAATACTTGGTTTAAAAAGAAAGATATACATTAGTATACGTATGTAAGTAGGAGAGATGGCTAGAGAGCGTTATTGGATTACGTGTTAATTGATAGGCTCCCAAAAAATACTTTTGGATGTTATTTTGCTGAGAGGTGCAACTGGAGGGATGCCTGATCATTATCTTGTGGAGGGGAAGATGAAGATTTGTAGAGGTTTTCAAAAAAGAAGAGAGAAGGTTTGGGTGAAGAGATTGGTGAGAGTAAGGGAGCTTAGGAAGGGGACTTGTGTGAGGGAATACAAGGAGAGACTGAGTAGAGAATGGAAAAAGTTGAAAACAAAGGACGTAACTGGATTGGGAGAGTAATGGGAATTTAGGAATGAGTATTCAGGGAAGCAGTGATCTCTTGCGCAAAAGATGCTTGTGGCATAAGAAACGTGGGAGGTGGGAAGATTAGAAAGGGTAGTGATTGGTAGGATGAAGAAGTAAGATTATTAATGAAAGAGAAGAGAGAAGCATTTGGACGATTTTTGCAGGAAAATAATATAAATGACTGGGAGATGTATAAAAGAAAGAGGCAGGAAGTCAAGAGAAAGGAGCAAGAGGCGAAAAAGAGGGCAAATGAGAGTTGGGGTGAGAAAGTATCATTATTTTTTAAGGCGAATAAAAAGATGTTTTGGAAGGAGGCAAATAAGTGTTTAAGACGAGGGAACAAATGGAAACATCAGTGAAGGGGGTTAATGGGGAGGTGATAACAAGTAGTGGTGATGTGAGAAGGAGATAGAGTGAGTATTTTGAAGGTTTGTTGAATGTGTTTGATGATAGAGTGGCAAATATAGGGCGTTTTGGTCGAGGTGGTGTGCAAAATGAGAAGATTTGGTAAAATGATTTGGTTAACAGAGAAGGGGTAGTAAAAGTTTTACGGAAGATGAAAGCCGGCAAGACAGCGGGTTTGGATGGTATTGCAGTGGAATTTAAAAAAAGGGGGTGACTGTGTTGTTGTCTGGTTGGTAAGGTTATTTAATGTATGTATAACTGATGGTGAGTTCCCTGACGACTGGCAGAATGCTTGCATAGTGCTATTGTACAAAGGCAAACGGCATAAAATTGAGTGCGCAAGCAAATTACAGACGTATGAGTTTGTTGAGTATTTCTGGGAATTTATATGGGAGAGTATTGATTGTGAAGGTGAAGGCATGTACAAAGGATCAGATTGGGGAAGAGCTGTGTGGTTTCAGAAGTGGTAGAGGATATGTGGATCAAGTGTTTGCGTTGGAGAATGTGTGTGAGAAATACTTAGAAACCAAATAGATTTGTATGTAGCATTTATAAATCTGGAGAAGGTATATGATAGAGTTGATAGAGACGCTCTGTGGAAGGTATTAAGAATACATGGTGTGGGGGGTAAGTTGTTAAAAGCAAAGAAAATTTTTTATCGAGGATGTAAGGCATGTGTACGTGTAGGATGAGAGAAAAGTGATTGGTTGTCAGTGAATGTTGGTTTGCGGCAGGGGTGCGTGATGTCTCCATGGTTGTTTAATCTGTTTATGGATGTTTTTGTTAAGAAGGTGAATGCAATAGTTTTAGAAAGAGGGGCAAGTATGCAGTCTGTTGTGGATGAGAGAGCTTGGGAAGTGAGTCAATTGTTGTTCGATGATGATATAGAGCTGGTGGCTGATTCGGTGAGAAACTGCAGAGGCTGGTGACTGAGTTTGGCAAAGTGTGTGAAAGAAGAAAGCTGAGAGCAAATGTGAATAAGAGCAAGGTTATTAGGTACATTAGGGTTGAGGGAGAAGTCATTTGGGAGGTACGTTTGAATGGAGAAAAACTGGAGGAGTTAAAGTGTTTTAGATATCTGGGAGTGGACTTGGCAGCGGATGAAACCATGGAAGCGGAAGTGAATCATAGGTTGGGGGAAGGGGCAAAAGTTCTGGGAGCGCTGAAAAATGTGTGGAAGTGGAGTACGATATCTTCGAAAGCAAAAAAGGGTATGTTAGAAGAAATAGTGGTTCCACCAATGCTATATGGTTGCGAGGCGTGGGCTATAGCTAGATATGTGCGGAGGAGGGTGTATGTGCTGGAAATGAGATGTTTGAGGACAATATATGGTGTGAGGTGGTTTATTAGAGTAAGTAATAATAGAGATGTGTGGTAAAAAATAGAGTGTGGTTGAGAGAGCAGAAGAGGGTGTTTTGAAATGGATAGAATGAGAGAGAAAATATTGATAAAGAGGATATATGCGTCAGAAGTGGAGGGAACGAGAGGAATTGGGAGACCAAATTGGAGGTGGTATTTCCTCACACAAGTCTCCTTCCCAAGCTCACTTACTGTCACCACCCTCTTCACCCCAACATTCACTCTTCTTTTCTGATAATCCATACAAACCTTCACCTTAGCCTCCACAAGATAATGATCAGACATCCCTCCAGTTGCACCTCTCAGCACATTAACATCCAAAAGTCTCTCTTTCGCGCGCCTGTCAATTAACACGTAATCCAATAACGCTCTCTGGCCATCTCTCCTACTTACATACGTATACTTATGTATATCTCGCTTTTTAAACCAGGTATTCCCAATCACCAGTCTTTTTTCAGCACATAAATCTACAAGCTCTTCACCATTTCCATTTACAACACTGAACACCCCATGTATACCAATTATTCCCTCAGCTGCCACATTACTCATCTTTGCATTCAAATCACCCATCACTATAACCCGGTCTTGTGCATCAAAGCCACTCATTCAGCTGCTCCCAAAACACTTGCCTCTCATGCTCTTTCTTCTCATGCCCAGGTGCATATCCACCGATAATCACCCATCTCTCTCCATCAACTTTCAGTTTTACCCATATTAATCGAGAATGTACTTTCTTACATTCTATCACATACTCCCACAACTCCTGTTTCAGGAGTAGTGCTACTCCTTCCCTTGCTCTTGTCCTCTCACTAACCCCTGACTTTACTCCCAAGACATTCCCAAACCACACTTCCCCTTTACCCTTGAGCTTCGTTTCACTCAGAGCCAAAACATCCAGGTTCCTTTCCTCAAACATACTATCTATCTCTCCTTTTTCCACATCTTGGTTACATCCACACAATTTTTAGTCACCCCAATCTGAGTGTACGAGGAGGATGAGCACTCCCCGCGTGACTCCTCCTGTTTCCCATTTTTTAGAAAGTTAAGATACAAGGAGGGGAGGATTTCTGGCCCCCTCTCCTGTCCCCTCCAGTCGCCTTCTACGACAACATCCAAACCTGCTTCCTTGCCGGCATTCATCTTCCGTAAAGCTTTTACTACCTCTTCTCTGTTTACCAAATCATTTTCCCGAACCCTCTCACTTTGCACACCACCTCGACCAGAACACCCTATATCTGCTACTCTATCATCAAACACATTCAACAAACCTTCAAAATACTCACTCCATCTCCTTCTCACATCACTACTACTTGTTATCACCTCCCCACTAGCCTCCTTCACTGAAGTTCCCATTTGCTCCCTTGTTTTACTCACTCTATGTACCTCCTTCCAAAACATCTTTTTATTCTCCCTAAGATATAATGGTACTCTCTCACCCCAACTCTCATTTGCCCTCTTTTTCAACTCTTGCACCTTTCTCTTGACTTCTTGCCTCTTTCTTTTATACATTTCCAACTCATTTCCATTTTTTCCTTAGAAAAATCGTCTAAATGCCTCTCTCTTCTCTTTCACTAAAAATCTTACCTCTTCATACCACCACTCACTACCCTTTCTAATCAACCCAACACCCACGCTTCTCATGCCACAAACATATTTTGCGCAAGCCATCACTGCTTCCCTAAATTTATCCCATTCCTCCCCCACTCACCTTACCTCCTTTGTTCACACCTTTTTCCATTTTTTACTGAGTTTCTCCTGGTACTTCCTCATATAAGTCTCCTTCCCAAGATCACTTACTCTCACCACTCTTCACCCCAATATTCTCTCTTCTTTTCTGAAAACCCCTACATATCTTCACCTTCGCGTCCACAAGATAATGATCAGACATCCCTCCAGTTGCACCTCTCAGCACATTTACATCCAAAAGTCTCTCTTTCGCGCGCCTATCAATTAACATGTAATCCAATAACGCTCCCTGGTCATCTCCTACTTACATACGTATACGTATGAATATCTCGCTTTTTAAACCAGGTATGCCCAATCACCAGTCCTTTTTCAGGACATAAATCTATAAGATCTTCACCGTTTCCATTTACAACTCTGAACACCCCATGTATACCAATTATTCCCTCAACTGCCACATTACTCACCTTTGCATTCAAATCACCCATCACTATAACCCGTTCTTGTGCATGAAGACCACTAACACACTCATTCAGCTGCTCGCAAAACACTTGCCTCTCATGACCTTTCTTCTCATGGCCAGATGCATATGCCCTAATAATCACCCATCTCTCTCCATCAACTTTCCGTTTTACCCATATCAATCTAGAATTTACTTTCTTACACTCTATCAAATACTCCCACAACTCCTGTTTCAGGAGTAGTGCTACTCCTTCCCTTGCTCTTGTCCTCTCACTAACCCCTGACTTTACTCCCAAGACATTCTCAAACCACTCTTCCCATTTACCCTTGAGGTTCACTTCACTCAGAGCTAAAACATTCAGGTTTTTTACCTCAAACATACTACCTATCTCTCCTTTTTCCTCATCTTGGTAACATCCACACACATTTAGATACCTCAGTCTGAGCCTTCAAGGAGGATGAACACTCCTCGCGTGACTCCTTCTTCTGTTTCCACTTTTGGAAAAGTACAATACAAGGAGGGGAGGGTTTCTGGCCCTCCGCTCTCGTCCCCTTTAGTCGCCTACTACGACACGTGAGGAATGCGTGGGAAGTATTCTTTCTCCCCTATCCCCAGGGATAATACATATATATATATATATATATATATATATATATATATATATATATATATATATATATATATATATATATATATATATATATATATATATATATATATATATATATATATATCAGTACGAGATGCCCTACGGGCATTACGTATTTGCATTCCAGAGTATATTAATGATGAGTTTAAGAAGGTATGTCATACTAGATCTAAGTTAAAGTAACCTAGATTTTTCATTGATAAATTCCTAAAGTTAGCAAAGAAATCATTTTATTGAGTTGAGTCCAACCTCCCATTGACACCAAGAATCTTTTAGTTCTGTCTCTTAATAATCATTTTACTTTACTTTCCATGTTGCTTAAGTCTTTTAATGTAAATACTGCCTTCAGCAACAATAATACTGCAAAGAGTTATTTAATCAGGAATTCACTAGAGAATTCTCCTGGTCGCAACTATAAAGTGCCATGTAGAAATTGTGAAACGTTTTATGTTGGCTAGACTGGTAAGGGTCTTTCTCCAAGACTTAAACAACATAAATATAGTATAATAACGAGACAACAATCAAATATCTTGTTTAATCACGTTAAAAACGATTATCATAGTATTGGCTGGAGTAATGTCATCTCAGTTATTAACTCTTACTCTAATGCTACGAGAAATATCATTGAATCTTCTATTATTAAATACACAGAGAATTATAATCTAATATTAGTGGTAGTCTATACAAATGAAATAACTGTATTGTTGATAAAATTTCCAAATGATAAGTTTATGATCCGATCGTTGTCTTTCTTGGACAATCGTCTCTTCGTTGTATATAAAATGACTTATATTTCTCTCTTGTGTCTCCCCCTGATTATGTGATTATGACACGAAAGTGCACTAGGGAACTTATCGTGTTTCATTTTCCCTCATGAACTCTTAGTAATATATATATATATATATATATATATATATATATATATATATATATATATATATATATATATATATATATATATGTATATATATATATATATACATATTTATTTATTTTGCTTTGTCGCTGTCTCCCGCGTTAGCGAGGTAGCGCAAGGAAACAGACGAAAGAATGGCCCATACCACCCACATACACATGTATATACTTAAACGTCCACATACGCAAATATACATACCTATACACCTCAATGTACACATATATATATACACATAGAGACACATACATATATACACATGTACATAATTCATACTGTCTGCCTTTATTTAATCCCATCGCCACCTCGCCGCATTTGAATAACAGCCCCCTTCCCCCCTCATGTGTGCGAGGTAGCGCTAGGAAAAGACAACAAAGGCCCCATTCGCTCACACTCAGTCTCTAGATGTCATGTAATAATGCACCGAAACCACAACTCCCTTTCCACATCCAAGCCCCACACAACTTTCCATGGTTTACGCCAGACGCTTCACATACCCTCGTTCAATCCATTGACAGCACGTCGACCCCGGTATACCACGTCGTTCCAATTCACTCGATTTCTTGCACGCCTTTCACCCTCCTGCATGTTCAGGACCAGATCACTCAAAATATTTTTCACTCTATCTTTCCACCTCCAATTTGGTCTCCCACTTCTCCTGGTTCCCTCCACCTCTGACACATATATCCTCTTGGTCAATCTTTCCTCACACATTCTCTCCATGTGACCAAACCATTTCAAAACACCCTCTTCTGCTCTCTCAACCACACTCTTTTTATTTCCGCACATCTCTCTTACCCTTACATTACTTACTCGATCAAACCACCTCACACCACATATTGTCCTTAAACATCTCATTTCCAGCACATCCACCCTCCTGCGCACAACTCTATCCATAGCACGCCTCGCAGCCGTACAACATTGTTGGAACCACTATTCCTTCAAACATACACATTTTTGCTTTCCGAGATAATGTTCTCGACTTCCAAACATTCTTCAAGGCTCCCAGAACTCTCGCCCCCTCCCCCACCCTATGATTCACTTCCGCTTCCATGGTTCCATCCGCTGCCAGATCCACTCCCAGATATCTAAAACACTTTACTTCCTCCAGTTTTCTCCATTCAAACTTACCTCACAATTGACTTGACCCTCAACCCTACTGTACCTAATAACCTTGCTCTTATTCACATTTTCTCTTAACTTTCTTCTTTCACACACTTTACTAAACTCAGTCACCAGCTTCTGCAGTTTCTCACATGAATCAGCCACCAGCGCTGTATCATCAGCGAACAACAACTGACTCACTTCCCAAGCTCTCTCATAAACAACAGACTGCATACTTGACCCTCTTTCCAAAACTCTTGCATTCAACTCCCTAACAACCCCATCCATAAACAAATTAAACAACCATGGAGATATCACACACCCCTGCCGCAAACCTACATTCACTGAGAATCAATCACTTACCTCTCTTCCTACACGCACACATGCCTTACATCCTCGATAAAAACTTTTCACCGTTTCCAACAACTTGTCTCCCACACCATATATTCTTAATACCTTCCACAGAGACACTCTAACAACTCTATCATATGCCTTCTCCAGATCCATAAATGCTACATACAAATCAATTTGCTGTTATAAGTATTTCTCACAAATATTCTTCAAAGTGTGTGAATGAAGAAAGCTGAGAGTAAATTTGAATAAGAACAAGATTATTAGGTACAGTAGGGTTGAGGGTCAAGTCAACTGGGAGGTAAGTTTGTATGGAGAGAAACTTGGGGAAGTGAAGTGGTTTAGATATCTGGGAGTGGATTTGGCAGCGGATGGAACCATGGAAGCGGAGGTGAATCATATAGTGGTGGAGGGGGTAAAAATTTTGGGAGCCTTGAAGAATGTGTGGAAGTCGAGAGCATTATCTCGGAAAGAAAAAATGGGTATGTTTGAATGAATAGTTGTTTCAACAATGTTGTATGGTTGTGAGGCGTAGGCTATATGGATAGAGTTGTGCGCAGGAGGGTGGATGTGCTGGAAATGAGATGTTTGAGGACAATATCTGGTGTGAGGTGGTTTGATCAAGTTAGTATTAATAGGGTAAGAGAGATGTGTGGTAATAAAAAGAGTGTGGTTGAGAGAGCAGGGGAGGTTCTTTTGAAATGGTTTGGTCACATGGAGAGAATGAGCGAGGAAAAATTGACCAAGAGGATATATGTGTCAGAGGTGGTGGGAACCAGGAGAAGTGGGAGACCAAATTAGAGGTGGAAAGATGAAGTGAAAAAGATTTTGAATGATCTGGTCCTGAACATGCAGGAGGGTGAAAGGCTTGCAAGGAATAGAATGAATTGGAACGATGTGGTATACCGGGTCGACGTGCTGTCAATGGATTGAACGAGGGCATGTGAAGCGTCTGGGGTAAACCCTGGATAATTCTGTGGGGCTTGGATGTGGAAAGGGAGCTGTGGTTTCGGTGCGTTATTACATGACAGCTGGAGAATGAGTGTGAGGGAATGGGGCCTTTGTTGTCTTTTCCTAGTGCTCGCACACATGAGGAGGGAGGGGGTTGTTATTTCATGTGTGGCGAGGTGGCGATGGAAATGCATAAAGGCAGACAGTATGAATCATGTACATGTGCATGTATGTATATGTCGGTGTGTATGTGTATATATATATATATATATATATATATATATATATATATATATATATATATATATATATATATATATATATATATATATATACGTTGAGGTGTATAGGTATGTATATTTGTGTGTGTGGACGTGTATGTATTTACATGTGTAGGTGGCTGAGTCGGGCCATTCTTTCGTCTGTTTCCTTGCGCTTCCTCGCAAACGCGGGAGACAGAGAGAAAGCAAAATGAATATATATATATATATATATATATATATATATATATATATATATATATATATATATATATATAGAATGTACAAAGGCAAAGGGGATAAGAGTGAGTGCTCAAATTACAGAGGTATAAGTTTGTTCAGTATTCCTGGTAAATTATATGAGAGGGTATTGATTGAGAGGGTGAAGGCATGTACAGAGCATCAGATTGGGGAAGAGCAGTGTGCTTTCAGAAGTGGTAGAGGATGTGTGGATCAGGTGTTTGCTTTGAAGAATGTATGTGAGAAGTACTTAGAAAAGCAAATGGATTTGTATGTAACATTTATGGATCTGGAGAAGGCATATGACAGAATTGATAGAGATGCTCTGTGGAAGGTATTAAGAATATATTGTGTGGGAGGCAAGTTGTTAGAAGCAGTGAAAAGTTTTTATCGAGGATGTAAGGCATGTGTACGTGTAGGAAGAGAGGAAAGTGATTGGTTGTCAGTGAATGTAGGTTTGCGGCAGGGGTGTGTGATGTCTCCATGGTTGTTTAATTTGTTTATGGATGGGGTTGTTAGGGAGGTGAATGCAAGAGTTTTGGAAAGAGGGGCAAGTATGAAGTCTGTTGTGGATGAGAGAGCTTGGGAAGTGAGTCAGTTGTTGTTCGCTGATGATACAGCGCTGGTGGCTGATCCATGTGAGAAACTGCAGAAGCTGGTGACTGAGTTTGGTAAAGTGTGTGAAAGAAGAAAGTTAAGAGTAAATGTGAATAAGAGCAAGGTTATTAGGTACAGTAGGGTTGAGGGTCAAGTCAATTGGGAGGTAAGTTTGAATGGAGAAAAACTGGAGGAAGCAAAGTGTTTTAGATATCTGGGAGTGGATCTGGCAGCGGATGGAACCATGCAAGCGGAAATGAATCATAGGGTGGGGGAGGGGGCGAAAATCCTGGGAGCCTTGAAGAATGTGTGGAAGTCGAGAACATTATCTCGGAAAGCAAAAATGGGTATGTTTGAAGGAATAATGGTTCCAACAATGTTGTATGGTTGCGAGGCGTGGGCTATGGATAGAGTTGTGCGCAGGAGGGTGGATGTGCTGGAAATGAGATGTTTGAGGACAATGTGTGGTGTGAGGTGGTTTGATCGAGTAAGTAATGTAAGGGTAAGAGAGATGTGTGGAAATGAAAAGAGCGTGGTTGAGAGAGCAGAAGAGGGTGTTTTAAAATGGTTTGGGCACATGGAGAGAATGAGTGAGGAAATATTGACCAAGAGGATATATGTGTCGGAGGTGGAGGGAACGAGGAGAAGTGGGAGACCAAATTGGAGGTGGAAAGATGGAGTGAAAAAGATTTTGTGTGATCGGGGCCTGAACATGCAGGAGGGTGAAAGGCAGGCAAGGAATAGAGTGAATTGGATCGATGTGGTATACCGGGGTTGACGTGCTGTCAGTGGATTGAATCAGGGCATGTGAAGCGTCTGGGGTAAACCATAGAAAGGTGTGTGGGGCCTGGATGCGGAAAGGTAGTTGTGGTTTCGGGCATTATTGCGTGACAGCTGGAGACTGAGTGTGAATGAATGGGGCCTTTGTTGTCTTTTCCTAGTGCTACCTCGCACACATGAGGGGGGAGGGGGATGGTATTCCATATGTGGCGAGGTGGCGATGGGAATGAATAGGGGCAGACAGTGTGAATTGTGTGCATGGGTATATATGTATGTGTCTGTGTGCGCATATATATGTGTACATTGAGATGTATATGTATGTATATTTGCGTGTGTGGGCGTGTGTGTGTGTACATTGTATATGGGTGTATATATATATATATATATATATATATATAATATATATATATATATATATATATATATATATATATATATATTATATGTATATATATATATATATACATATTTATTTATTTTGCTTTGTCGCTGTCTCCCGCGTTAGCGAGGTAGCGCAAGGAAACAGACGAAAGAATGGCCCATACCACCCACATACACATGTATATACTTAAACGTCCACATACGCAAATATACATACCTATACACTCAATGTACACATATATATATACACATAGAGACACATACATATATACACATGTACATAATTCATACTGTCTGCCTTTATTTAATCCCATCGCCACCTCGCCGCATTTTGAATAACAGCCCCCTCCCCCCTCATGTGTGCGAGGTAGCGCTAGGAAAAGACAACAAAGGCCCCATTCGCTCACACTCAGTCTCTAGATGTCATGTAATAATGCACCGAAACCACAACTCCCTTTCCACATCCAAGCCCCACACAACTTTCCATGGTTTACGCCAGACGCTTCACAAACCCTCGTTCAATCCATTGACAGCACGTCGACCCCGGTATACCACGTCGTTCCAATTCACTCGATTTCTTGCACGCCTTTCACCCTCCTGCATGTTCAGGACCAGATCACTCAAAATATTTTTCACTCCATCTTTCCACCTCCAATTTGGTCTCCCACTTCTCCGGGTTCCCTCCACCTCTGACACATATACCCTCTTGGTCAATCTTTCCTCACACATTCTCTCCATGTGACCAAACCATTTCAAAACACCCTCTTCTGCTCTCTCAACCACACTCTTTTTATTTCCGCACATCTCTCTTACCCTTACATTACTTACTCGATCAAACCACCTCACACCACATATTGTCCTTAAACATCTCATTTCCAGCACATACACCCTCCTGCGCACAACTCTATCCATAGCACGCCTCGCAGCCGTACAACATTGTTGGAACCACTATTCCTTCAAACATACCCATTTTTGCTTTCCGAGATAATGTTCTCGACTTCCAAACATTCTTCAAGGCTCCCAGAACTCTCGCCCCCTCCCCCAACCTATTATTCACTTCCGCTTGCATGGTTCCATCCGCTGCCAGATCCACTCCGAGATATCTAAAACACTTTACTTCCTCCAGTTTTTCTCCATTCAAACTTACCTCACAATTGACTTGACCCTCAACCCTACTGTACCTAATAACCTTGCTCTTATTCACATTTACTCTTAACTTTCTTCTTTCACACACTTTACCAAACTCAGTCACCAGCTTCTGCAGTTTCTCACATGAATCAGCCACCAGCGCTCTATCATCAGCGAACAACAACTGACTCACTTCCCAAGCTCTCTCATCCACAACAGACTGCATACTTGCCCCTCTTTCCAAAACTCTTGCATTCACCTCCCTAACAACCCAATCCATAAACAAATTAAAAAACCATGGAGATATCACACACCCCTGCCGCAAACCTACATTCACTGAGAACCAATCACTTTCCTCTCTTCCTACACGCACACATGCCTTACATCCTCGATAAAAACTTTTCACCGCTTCCAACAACTTGCCTCCCACACCATATATTCTTAATACCTTCCACAGAGACACTCTGTCAACTCTATCATATGCCTTCTCCAGATCCATAAATGCTACATACAAATCCATTTGCTTTTCTAAGTATTTCTCACAAATATTCTTCAAAGTGTGTCAATGAGGAAAGCTGAGAGTAAATTTGAATAAGAGCAAGATTATTAGGTACAGTAGGGTTGAGGGTCAAGTCAACTGGGAGGTAACTTTGTATGGAGAGAAACTTGGGGAAGTGAAGTGGTTTAGATATCTGGGAGTGGATTTGGCAGCGGATGGAACCATGGAAGCGGAGGTGAATCATATAGTGGTGGAGGGGGTAAAAATTCTGGAAGCCTTGAAGAATGTGTGGAAGTCGAGAACATTATCTCGGAAAGCAAAAATGGGTATGTTTGAAGGAATAGTTGTTTCAACAATGTTGTATGGTTGTGAGGCGTGGGCTATATGGATAGAGTTGTGCGCAGGAGGGTGGATGTGCTGGAAATGAGATGTTTGAGGACAATATCTGGTGTGAGGTGGTTTGATCAAGGTAGTAATAATAGGGTAAGAGAGATGTGTGGTAATAAAAAGAGTGTTGTTGAGAGAGCAGAGGAGGTTGTTTTGAAATGGTTTAGTCACATGGAGAGAGTGAGCGAGGAAAAATTGACCAAGAGGATATATGTCTCAGAGGTGGTGGGAACCAGGAGAAGTGGGAGACCAAATTGGAGGTGGAAAGATGGAGTGAAAAAGATTTTGAGTGATCTGGTCCTGAACATGTAGGAGGGTGAAAGGCGTGCAAGGAATATAATGAATTGGAACGATGTGGTATACCGGGTCGACGTGCTGTCAATGGCTTGAACGAGGGCATGTGAAGCGTCTGGGGTAAACCCTGGATAATTCTGTGGGGCTTGGATGTGGAAAGGGAGCTGTGGTTTCGGTGCGTTATTACATGACAGCTGGAGAATGAGTGTGAGGGAATGGGGCCTTTGTTGTCTTCTCCTAGTGCTCGCACACATGAGGGGGGAGGGGTTTGCTATTTCATGTGTGGCGAGGTGGCGATGGAAATGAATAAAGGCAGACAGTAGGAATCATGTACATGTGCATGTATGTATATGTCGGTGTGTATGTGTATATATATATATATATATATATATATATATATATATATATATATATATATATATATATATATATATATATATATATATACGTTGAGGTGTATAGGTATGTATATTTGTGTGTGTGGACGTGTATGTATTTACATGTGTAGGTGGCTGAGTCGGGCCATTCTTTCGTCTGTTTCCTTGCGCTTCCTCGCAAACGCGGGAGACAGAGAGAAAGCAAAATGAATATATATATATATATATATATATATATATATATATATATATATATATATATATATATATATATAGAATGTACAAAGGCAAAGGGGATAAGAGTGAGTGCTCAAATTACAGAGGTATAAGTTTGTTCAGTATTCCTGGTAAATTATATGAGAGGGTATTGATTGAGAGGGTGAAGGCATGTACAGAGCATCAGATTGGGGAAGAGCAGTGTGCTTTCAGAAGTGGTAGAGGATGTGTGGATCAGGTGTTTGCTTTGAAGAATGTATGTGAGAAGTACTTAGAAAAGCAAATGGATTTGTATGTAACATTTATGGATCTGGAGAAGGCATATGACAGAATTGATAGAGATGCTCTGTGGAAGGTATTAAGAATATATTGTGTGGGAGGCAAGTTGTTAGAAGCAGTGAAAAGTTTTTATCGAGGATGTAAGGCATGTGTACGTGTAGGAAGAGAGGAAAGTGATTGGTTGTCAGTGAATGTAGGTTTGCGGCAGGGGTGTGTGATGTCTCCATGGTTGTTTAATTTGTTTATGGATGGGGTTGTTAGGGAGGTGAATGCAAGAGTTTTGGAAAGAGGGGCAAGTATGAAGTCTGTTGTGGATGAGAGAGCTTGGGAAGTGAGTCAGTTGTTGTTCGCTGATGATACAGCGCTGGTGGCTGATCCATGTGAGAAACTGCAGAAGCTGGTGACTGAGTTTGGTAAAGTGTGTGAAAGAAGAAAGTTAAGAGTAAATGTGAATAAGAGCAAGGTTATTAGGTACAGTAGGGTTGAGGGTCAAGTCAATTGGGAGGTAAGTTTGAATGGAGAAAAACTGGAGGAAGCAAAGTGTTTTAGATATCTGGGAGTGGATCTGGCAGCGGATGGAACCATGCAAGCGGAAATGAATCATAGGGTGGGGGAGGGGGCGAAAATCCTGGGAGCCTTGAAGAATGTGTGGAAGTCGAGAACATTATCTCGGAAAGCAAAAATGGGTATGTTTGAAGGAATAATGGTTCCAACAATGTTGTATGGTTGCGAGGCGTGGGCTATGGATAGAGTTGTGCGCAGGAGGGTGGATGTGCTGGAAATGAGATGTTTGAGGACAATGTGTGGTGTGAGGTGGTTTGATCGAGTAAGTAATGTAAGGGTAAGAGAGATGTGTGGAAATGAAAAGAGCGTGGTTGAGAGAGCAGAAGAGGGTGTTTTAAAATGGTTTGGGCACATGGAGAGAATGAGTGAGGAAATATTGACCAAGAGGATATATGTGTCGGAGGTGGAGGGAACGAGGAGAAGTGGGAGACCAAATTGGAGGTGGAAAGATGGAGTGAAAAAGATTTTGTGTGATCGGGGCCTGAACATGCAGGAGGGTGAAAGGCAGGCAAGGAATAGAGTGAATTGGATCGATGTGGTATACCGGGGTTGACGTGCTGTCAGTGGATTGAATCAGGGCATGTGAAGCGTCTGGGGTAAACCATAGAAAGGTGTGTGGGGCCTGGATGCGGAAAGGTAGTTGTGGTTTCGGGCATTATTGCGTGACAGCTGGAGACTGAGTGTGAATGAATGGGGCCTTTGTTGTCTTTTCCTAGTGCTACCTCGCACACATGAGGGGGGAGGGGGATGGTATTCCATATGTGGCGAGGTGGCGATGGGAATGAATAGGGGCAGACAGTGTGAATTGTGTGCATGGGTATATATGTATGTGTCTGTGTGCGCATATATATGTGTACATTGAGATGTATATGTATGTATATTTGCGTGTGTGGGCGTGTGTGTGTGTACATTGTATATGGGTGTGGGTTGTGCCATTTCTTTGGTCTGTTTCCTTGCGCTACCTCGCAAACGCGGGAGACAGCGACAAAGCAAAATAAATAAAAAAAAGAAATATATATATATATATATATATATATATATATATATATATATATATATATATATATATATATATACATATATATATTTTTCTTTTTTTTTCTTTTTCCAAAACAAGGAAGAGGGAAGGGGGCCAGGTGATGATATTCCCTCAAAGGTCCAGTCCTGCGTTCTTAACGCTACCTCACTAACGCGGGAAATGGCTAATAGTATGAAAGAAGTATTTATATATATATATATATATATATATATATTTTTTTTTTTTTTTTTTTTTTTTTTTATACTTTGTCGCTGTCTCCCGCGTTTGCGAGGTAGCGCAAGGAAACAGACGAAAGAAATGCCCCCCCCCCCCATACACATGTACATACACACGTCCACACACGCAAATATACATACCTACACAGCTTTCCATGGTTTACCCCAGACGCTTCACATGCCTTGATTCAATCCACTGACAGCACGTCAAACCCTGTATACCACATCGCTCCAATTCACTCTATTCCTATATATATATATATATATATATATATATATATATATATATATATATATATATATATATATATATATATATATATATATATATATTCTTTTTTTTTTTTTCTTTTTTTTTCAAATTATACTTAGTCTCTGTCTCCCGCTTTAGCGTGGTATCGCAAGGAAATAGACGAAAGAATGGCCCAACCCACCCTCATACACATGTATATATAAATACACGTCCGCCACGCATATATACATACCTATACATTTCAAAGTATACAGTTTTCTGCTAATTCGCTCTCTCATATCTTATTGATTTGTACAATAACTCTCCGCTTAATTGTACTCGTTGCTAAATTTCAGCTACTTGACAAAAGTATATAGATTAGATAAATCCTACCTCCCTTGCAGGATGAATGTTTGGTATTGGATATCACAATTCCGCATTGCATAGAGATTGCAGATGATTTCTTTAATTTTTGCATTTTGAGTATATCTGGTCCCGAGCCAGCTATTGATATGTTTTTCAAGAAGATTAATGTAACCCCATTTTCACAGCGTTTCTTCAAGCTTGTTTTGCGTTTGGTCAATTTCTTTTTTTTTTTTTTTTTTTGCCGCTGTCTCCCGCTTTTGCGAGGTGGCGCAAGGAAACAGACGAAAGAAATGGCCCAACCTACCCCCATACACATGTATATACATACGTCCACACACGCAAAATATACATACCTACACAGCTTTCCATGGTTTACCCCAGACGCTTCACATGCCCCGATTCAATCCACTGACAGCACGTCAACCCCGGTATACCACATCGCTCCAATTCACTCTATTCCTTGCCCTCCTTTCACCCTCCTGCATGTTCAGGCCCCGATCACACAAAATCTTTTACACTCCATCTTTCCACCTCCAATTTGGTCTCCCTCTTCTCCTCGTTCCCTCCACCTCCGACACATATATCCTCTTGGTCAATCTTTCCTCACTCATTCTCTCCATGTGCCCAAACCATTTCAAAACACCTTCTTCTGCTCTCTCAACCACGCTCTTTTTATTTCCACACATCTCTCTTACCCTTACGTTACTTACTCGATCAAACCACCTCACACTACACATTGTCCTCAAACATCTCATTTCCAGCACATCCATCCTCCTGCGCACAACTCTATCCATAGCCCACGCCTCGCAACCATACAACATTGTTGGAACCACTATTCCTTCAAACATACTCATTTTTGCTTTCCGAGATAATGTTCTCGACTTCCACACATTCTTCAAGGCTCCCAGAATTTTCGCCCACTCCCTCACCCTATGATCCACTTCCGCTTCCATGTTTCCATCCGCTGCCAGATCCACTCCTACATATCTAAAACACTTCACTTCCTCCAGTTTTTCTCCATTCAAACTCACTTCCCAATTGACTTGACCCTCAACCCTACTGTACCTAATAACCTTGCTCTTATTCACATTTACTCTTAACTTTCTTCTTTCACACACTTTACCAAACTCAGTCACCAGCTTCTGCAGTTTCTCACATGAATCAGCCACCAGCGCTGTATCATCAGCGAACAACAACTGACTCACTTCCCAAGCTCTCTCATCCCCAACAGACTTCATACTTGCCCCTCTTTCAAAAACTCTTGCATTCACCTCCCTAACAACCCCATCCATAAACAAATTAAACAACAATGGAGACATCACACACCCCTGCCGCAAACCTACATTCACTGAGAACCAATCAATTTCCTCTCTTCCTACACGTACACATGCCTTACATCCTCGATAAAAACTTTTCACTGCTTCTAACAACTTGCCTCCCACACCATATATTCTTAATACCTTCCACAGAGCATCTCTATCAACTCTATCATATGCCTTCTCCAGATCCATAAATGCTACATACAAATCCATTTGCTTTTCTAAGTATTTCTCACATACATTCTTCAAAGCAAACACCTGATCCACACATCCTCTACCACTTCTGAAACCACACTGCTCTTCCCCAATCTGATGCTCTGTACATGCTTTCACCCTCTCAATCAATACCCTCCCATATAATTTACCAGGAATACTCAACAAACTTATACCTCTGTAATTTCAGCACTCACTCTTATCCCCTTTGCCTTTGTACAATGGCACTATGCACGCATTCCGCCAATCCTCAGGCACCTCACCGTGAGTCATACATACATTAAATAACATTACCAAGCAGTCAACAATACAGTCACCCCCTTTTTTAATAGATTCCACTGCAATACCATCCAAACCTGCTGCCTTGCCGGCTTTCATCTTCCGCAAAGCTTTTACTACCTCTTCTCTGTTTACCAAATCATTTTCCCTAACCCTCTCACTTTGCACACCACCTCGACCAAAACACCCTATATCTGCCACTCTATCATCAAACACATTCAACAAACCTTCAAAATACTCACTCCATCTCCTTCTCACATCACCACTACTTGTTATCACCTCCCCATTTGCGCCCTTCACTGAAGTTCCCATTTGCTCCCTTGTCTTACGCACTTTATTTACCTCCTTCCAGAACATCTTTTTATTCTCCCTGAAATTTAATGATACTCTCTCACCCAAACTCTCATTTGCCCTTTTTTCACCTCTTGCACCTTTCTCTTGACCTCCTGTCTCTTTCTTTTATACGTCTCCCACTCAACTGCATTTTTTCCCTGCAAAAATCGTCCAAATGCCTCTCTCTTCTCTTTCACTAATACTCTTACTTCTTCATCCCACCACTCACTACCCTTTCTAATCAACCCACCTCCCACTCTTCTCATGCCACAAGCATCTTTTGCGCAATCCATCACTGATTCCCTAAATACATCCCATTCATCCCCCACTCCCCTTACTTCCATTGTTCTCACCTTTTTCCATTCTGTACTCAGTCTCTACTGGTACTTCCCCACACAAGTCTCCTTCCCAAGCTCACTTACTCTCACCACCCTCTTCACCCCAACATTCACTCTTTTTTTCTGAAAACCCATACAAATCTTCACCTTAGCCTCCACAAGATAATGATCAAACATCCCTCCAGTTGCACCTCTCAGCACATTAACATCCAAAAGTCTCTCTTTCGCGCGCCTGTCAATTAACACGTAATCCAATAACGCTCTCTGGCCATCTCTCCTACTTACATAAGTATACTTATGTATATCTCGCTCTTTAAACCAGGTATTCCCAATCATCAGTCCTTTTTCAGCACATAAATCTACAAGCTCTTCACCATTTCCATTTACAACACTGAACACCCCATGTATACCAATTATTCCCTCAACTGCCACATTACTCACCTTTGCATTCAAATCACCCATCACTATAACCCGGTCTCGTGCATCAAAACCACTAACACACTCATTCAGCTGCTCCCAAAACACTTGCCTCTCATGATCTTTCTTCTCATGCCCAGGTGCATATGCACCAATAATCACCCATCTCTCTCCATCAACTTTCAGTTTTACCAATATTAATCGAGAATTTACTCCCACAACTCCTGTTTCAGGAGTACTGCTACTACTTCCCTTGCTCTTGTCCTCTCAATAACCCCTGACTTTTCTCCCAAGACATTCCCAAACCACTCTTCCCCTTCACCCTTGAGCTTCGTTTCACTCAGAGCCAAAACATCCAGGTTCCTTTCCTCAAACATACTACCTATCTCCCCTTTTTTCACATCTTGGTTACATCCACACACATTTAGGCACCCCAATCTGAGCCTTCGAGGAGTATGAGCACTCCCCGCGTGACTCCTTCTTCTGTTTCCCATTTTAGAAAGTTAAAAAAATACAAGGAGGGAAGGATTTCTGGCCCCCCGCTCCCGTCCCCTCTAGTCGCTTTCTACGACATGCGAGGAAAGCGTGGGAAGTATTCTTTCACCCCTATCCCCTGGGATAATATACATATATATATATATATACACATACACACACATACACACACACACACGCACATATACACACACACACACATACATATATATACATATGAAAAATGTAAGAAACAATTTAGAAAACTGAAACTTCTAGCTTGAAATGAAAAGAAAAAAATGAATGTCACATAATGGTTCAACCTCTGGCTATGGAAAAAGGAAATGTTTAATTCATTTACACAAAAGTCAATAGTAGTTCTCATCAATTTAACCACTGTATCAATAAGCTTCCATGTCTAAGCTACATTTTTTCCAATTTCACTATTTTCTTGTCAAAGCACCATGTATGAAAACTATCACTCCAGTAACACAGCTATAAACATTTACTTCCCCTTTAAAAAAGTTCTGGGGAAGTCTGTCTCGATACACTGCGGGACACTACCACCTGACGAGGTTTGAGACTGTGTTATTTACATACTGAAGCATAGAAACAGACGCGAGAGTTTATCAAATCCTAAACTATGGCCGGAAAGAAAGGCAGAATTCAGAATAAGAATTTAGGAGTCGATATTAGTCTGGTTGTATGGAAAACATGACGTGAGTTGTGGTCAATGATGTGTTCTTTTGATACCTAAGGGAATGCATAATACCAGCAGAACTCCCCAGAAAATAAGTCATCCAGCAGAGCTATTTGTCTAGTGTGATTTTCTAATAAAACAAAAAACAATCACCTTGATAAATTCGGAGTTACTACAGGAGTTTTAGGTAATATTTCTTTTTAATAAAATGTTATACAATTCTGAAAAAAGGTTTAGTCAGTTATTACTAAACCAGTTGTGTTTGTATTAACAACACTATGGAAGATCTGCATATGGGCAGTGGCGAAGATTCGTCACTAATATTCCTAATCTCTTGTCATCAGCTCCTCGCCACAGCTACCGTAGGAACACCTCTGTCTTTTCCTCCTGGTAGTTAGGCTACGTGGTGCTTGGCCAAATACTGCGTCTTATCAACATTATGTGACCTTTAGCAACTAAAAGTTGGTCTGCTGTGACATCTTCCTTTTAACCGATAAGGTTAGCAACTCTACATTTCTTCGTCTCTGGCATCTACTACCTGCCTACTTCAAAGTTCACGCTACCCACTTCTCTAAATGCCTCGAACTTTTCTAACCTGACCTTCTTCACCTCTGTTATTTCAATGCTCTCGTATGCTTCGTTCACTGCCTGACTCCAAAAGGAGTTTAAGCAGTGATCTGAACCACTGAATGAGAGGCACTTAAAGACAGACTGATTACAACGTTCAGCATCAGACCCTCACACTACGCTGCTGCACGGCCACCATTCTGCGACACATACCACACTACCCGGCTGCATGGCCACCATCCTACGACACATACCACACTACCCTGCTGCATGGCCACCAACCTGCAACACACACCACACTACCCTGTTGCACGGCCACCATCCTGCCACACACCACCAAACTACCTTTTAGCATGGCCACCATCCTGTTAAACATAACACACTACCCTGGCACACAGCCTCCATACTACCACACACATCACATTACCCTGCGGCACGGTCACTATCCTACCACATACACCATACCACTTTGCTGCATGACAACCATTCTACCACACTCCGACACACTACCCTGGTGCATGGCCACCAATCTACGACACACCACCTCACTACGCTAGTGCTGGGCCACCAACCTGCCAAACACACCACACTACCCTGCTGCACGGCCACCAACCTGCCACACCACTACCCTACGCTGTTGCACGGCCACCAACCTGCCACAAACATCACACTATTCTACTGCACGGCCACCATCCTGCCACACCACTACCCTACGCTGTTGCACGGCCACCAACCTGCCACAAACATCACACTATTCTACTGCACGGCCACCATCCTGCCACACACCAATACTCTACATTGTTGCACGGCAACCAACCTGCCAGACACCACCACACTACCCTGCTGCACGGCCACAATCCTGCTACAAACACAACACTACCGTGCTGCACGGCCACCATCATACCACACACAATAAAAAGCCCTACTGCACGGCTACAATCCTCCTACACACACCACACTACACTGTTATGCACCATCCTGCCAAACACACCACACTACCTTACTGCACTGACAACATCCTACCACACTTACCACACTACCCTTCTGCAAGATCACCATCCTGCCACAGACACCACACACCCAGCACTTTAGCCAACATCTTGCCACACACTACCTCATTAACCTGCTGCACAGCCACCATCCTGCCAAACACACCGCGCTACACTGGTGTACAGCCACCATCCTACCACACACACCATGTTACCCTGCTGCACGGTCACCATCCTAAGACGCAAAACACATTACCGCTCTGCACGGCCACCACCCTGCCATACACCATCACCCTACCCTGTTGCACGGCCACCATCCCGCTAAACACACCACGCTCCCTGACTGCACTGCCAACATCCTACCGCACACACCACAGAACCCTGCTGTACCATCATGCCACACACCCCAAACACCCAGCTGCATGGCCATATCCTACCACATACCACCATACAAAATTGCTGCACGGCCACCATCCTGCTAATCACTCTGCACTACCTTGGCACACGGCCTCCATCCAACCACACGTATCACATTACCCTGCTGCCCGGTCACAATCTTACCACATACCCTGCTGCATGGCCACCATTCTGCCACACACCACAACACTATACTGATGCAGGGACACCATCCTGCAGACACACCACATTACTCTGCTGCACGGTCATCATCATAACAAACACACAATACTACCCTGCTGCATGCCACTATCCTGCCAAACACACCACATCACCTTGCTGCACGGCCACCATCCTAACAAACACACCGTAATACATTGCTGCATCGTCATCATCCTACGACAAACACCACACTATTTTACTGTTTGGCTACCATCCTACTGCACACAATACAACACTGCTGCACGGCCACTGTCCTGCTACACGCACCACTTTATCCTGCTTCATGGCCATCATCCTGTCCCACCGATACTCTACCCTGCTGCATGGCCACCATCCAGCCACACACCACCACACTACCCTGCTGCCCGGCCACCATCCTGCCACACACCACCACACTATCTTGCTGCACAGCCACCATCCTGCCACACATAAAACATAAACCTGCTGCATGACCACCATCCTGCCACATACCACCACACTACTCTGCTGCATGACCACTATCCTGCCACATACCACCACATTACTCTGCTGCATGACCACCATCCTGCCACATACCACCACATTACTCTGCTGCATGACCACCATCCTGCCACATACCACCACACTACTCTGCTGCATGACCACCATCCTGCCACATACCACCACACTACTCTGCTGCATGACCACCATCCTGCCACATACCACCACACTACTCTGCTGCATGACCACTATCCTGCCACATACCACCACACTACTCTGCTGCATGACCACCATCCTGCCACATACCACCACATTACTCTGCTGCATGACCACCATCCTGCCACATACCACCACACTACTCTGCTGCATGACCACCATCCTGCCACATACCACCACACTACTCTGCTGCATGGCTACCATTCTGCCACATACCACCACACTACTCTGCTGCATGACCACCATCCTGCCACATACCACCACACTACTCTGCTGCATGACCACCATCCTGCCACATACCACCACATTACTCTGCTGCATGACCACCATCCTGCCACATACCACCACATTACTCTGCTGCATGACCACCATCCTGCCACATACCACCACACTACTCTGCTGCATGGCTACCATCCTGCCACATACCACCACACTACTCTGCTGCATGGCTACCATTCTGACATACACACACTCTACACTAAACTGCTGCATGACCACCATCCTGCTAGAAACACCACATTACCCTGCTACATGGTCACCATCCTCCCTCACACACACACACACATTACCCTGCTGTAACGCCATTATCCTACCACACACCACCACACTACCATGCTGCAGGGCCACCATCCTACCACACACAACCACACTACACTGGTGCACGGACACTATCCTCTAAAACACACCAAATTACCCTGCTGCAAGGTCAACATCCTAGCAAACACACCACATTACCCGTCTGCACGGTTACCATCCTACCACACTCACCACACTACTCTACTGCACGGCCATCATCCTACCACACACAATACAACACCGAGCTGTAAGTCCACGATCCTGCCACACACACAACACTCCTTCCTGCTCCAGGGTCATCATCCTGTTACACACCAATAGTCTACCCTGCTGCACGGCCACCAACCTACCACACAACACCACGCTACCATGCTGCACGGTCATCATCCTGCCATACATACCACGATACCCTGCTGCACAGCCACCACACCGACACCTACCACGACACTATACTGTTGCAAGTCCACCATCCTGCCACACATCACACTGCACTGGTGCACAGCCACCATCCTGCCACACACACCACGCTAACCTGCTGCACGGACATCATCCTGCCACATACACAACACTACCCAGCTGCACAGCCATCATCCTGCCACACACACACCATAGATCCATGCTCTATGGCCACCATCCTGCCGCACTCCACCACACTAACCTCCTGCACGGTTACCATCCTGCTAAACACACAACACTTCCCCACTGCACTACAATAATCCTACCAAACACACCACACCACCCTGCTGCATGGCCACCATCCTACCACACACACCACACTAACCTGCTGCACGGCCACCATCCTAAGACGCAAAACACATTACCGCTCTGCACGGCCACCATCATACCACACACACACCGCATCACACGGCTACATGGCCATCGTCCTGCCACATACACCACAGTATCCTGCTGCATGGCCACAATCATATCAAACACACACACACCATATTACCCTGCTGCATGGCCACCATCCTGCCACTTACTCCACACTACCCTGCTGCACGGCCACTCACCTGTCAAATACAAAACACTACTCGACTGCACGGCCACCATCCTACCACACACAACACAATACCATGCTGCATGGCCGCCATCCTGTCATACACATATCATGTTACCCTACTGCATGGCCACCATCATATCACAACCATCACGCTACCATGTTGCACGGCCACCATCCTACCACACACCACCACGCTACCCTCGTGCACGGCCACCACCATGCTAGACACACTACACTACCTTGGCACACGGCCTCCATCCAACCACACACATCACATTATCCTGCTACACGATCACAATCCTACCACATACCCTGCTGCATGGCAACCATTCTACCACACACCACCATACTACACTGGTGCATAGCCACCATTCTGCCACACACCCCCACAATATACTGGTGCAGGGCCACCATCCTGCAAGCACACCATATAACCCTGCTGCACGGTCACCATCCTAACAAACACAATTCTACCCTGCTGCATGGCCACCATCCTGCCAGACACACCACATTGCCCTGCTGCTCAGCCACTATCCAGGCACACATAACACACAAACCTGCTGCACGACCACCATCCTACCACATACCACCACACTACTCTGCTGCACGGCCACCTTCCTGACACACACACTACGCTAACCTGCTGCACGGCCAGCATCTTACAACACACAATACACTACTCTTCTGCACGGCCACCATCCTACCATCCTACCACACTTACCACACTACTCTACTGCATGGCCACCATCCTATCACACACAATACAACACCCTGTTGCAAGGCAATCATCCTGCCACACACACCACACTCCTTCCTGCTGTACGGTCACCATCCTGCCACACACCAATACTGTACCCTGGAGCACGGACACCATCCTACAACACACCACCGCACTATCATGCTGCTCGGTAACCATCCTGCCGCACGCCTTATTAACGTGCTGCACGGCCACCATCCCGCTACACACCACAGTACTAACCTATTGCAAGCACACCATCCTACCACGCATCACCACAGTTCCCTGCTGCACGGCCACAATCATGCCAAACACACCACATTACCTTACTGCACTGCCAACATCCTATAGCACACACCACACTACCTTACAGCTAGGTCACCATCCTGCCACACACACCACACACCAAGTTCCATGGGCACCATCCTGCCACATAGCACCACATTGCCCTGCTGCACAGCCACCATCCTGCCAGACACATCATACTACTCTGGAGCATAGCCATCACCCTGTACACACACCATATTACCCTGCTGCACGGTCACCATCCTCCTGCACACACCACACTAACCTGCTGCATGGCCACCATCCTGCCAAACACACCACATTACCTTGCTGTGCGGCCACCATCCTAACAAATACACCACAATTCCCTGCTGCACGGTCATCATCCTACCACACACACAACACTACTTTACTGGACTGCCACCATCCTACTACATACAATACAACACTCTGCTACACGGCCACCATCCTGCCACGCACACTACAATATCCTGATGCACGGCCATCATCCTGCACACCATTACTCTACCTTGCTGCATTGCCACCATCCTGCCACACATCACCATTCTACCGTACTGACTGCCACCAGCCTACCATACACCACCACACTACCCTGCTGCACAGCCACCATCCTGCCACACATAACACACAAACTTGTTGCACGGCCACCATCCTGCCACATACCACCACACTACTCTACTGCTCGGCCACTATCCTGACACACACACTACACTAACCTGCTGCATGGCCACCATCTAGCTAGAAACACCATATTACCCTGCTGCACGGCCACCACCTCCCATACACACACGCAACATTACTCTGCTGCACGGTCGCCATCCTACCACACACGACACACTACCCTGATGCAAGGATATTATCCTACCACACACAACCACATTACACTGGTGCGCGGACATTATCCTGTCAAGCACACCAAATTATCCTGCTGCACGGTTCACCGTCCCATCAAACATACCACACTACCGTTCTGCACGGTCACTATCCTACCACACTCACCACACTACTCTACTGCATGGCCACCATCGTACCACACACAATGCAACACCGAACTGCAAGGCCACCATCCTGCCACACACACACACACCACAATCCTTCCTGCTACACGGTCACCATCCTGCTACACACTGATATTTTACCCTGCTGCACGGCCACCAACATGGCACACTCACTAAACTACCATGCTGCATGGTCACCATCCTTGCCACATACACCACATTATCCTACTGCAACGTCACCATCCCGCCACATACCACGAAACTATCCTGTTGCAAGCCCACCATCCTGCCACACATCACCACACTACCTTGCTGCACGGCCACCATCCTGCCACACACACCTCACTTCCCTACTGCACGGCCACAATCATGCCAAACACACCAGACTACCTTACTACACTGCCAACATCCTTCCACACACACACACACACACACACACACACACACACACACACACACACACCACACTATCCTACTGGAGGGTTACCTTCCTGCCACATACACGAAACACCCAGCTGCACAGCCACCATCCTGCCACGCAGCACCACATTACCCTTCTGCACTGCCACCGTTCTGCCAAACACACTATACTGCACTGGTGTACAGCTACCATCCTACGACACACACCATATTACCCTGCTGCACGGTCACCATCCTACCACACACACACATTACACTATCCTGCTGCACGGTCACCATCCAGCCACACACCACTCATTAACCTGCTGCACGGCCACTCTCCTAACACATACAACACACTACCCAGCTGCACCGCCATCATCCTGCCACACACACACACACACACACACACACACACACACACACACACCATGCTTCCACGTTCTATGGCCACCATCCATCCATACACCACCACACTAGTCTACTGCACGGCCACCATCCTGCCAAACACACAGCACTATCTTACTACACTGCCAACATCCTACCACATACACCACACTAACCTACTGCAAGGTCACCATCATACCACACACACACCACACACCCAGCTGCATGGCCACCATCCTGCTACACAGCACTACAGTACCCTCCTGCACAGTTACCATCCTGCTTAGCACCCCACACTACACTGGTGCACAGCCACCATCCTACCTTGATGCAAGGCCACAATCAGACCACACACCACACTAACCTATTACACGGCCAAAACCCTACCAAACAAAACAAATTACCGTGCTGGACGGCCATCATCACACCACACACACCATATTGCAAGGCTACACGGCCACATACACCACACAATCCAGCTGCACGGCCGCCATCATCATACCACACACACACACACACACACACACGCACACACCATATTACCCTGCTTCACGGCCATCATCCTGCCACACACACCACACTATCCTGCAGCACGGCCACCATTCTGCCACACACACAATGCTACTTCACTGCAGGGCAACCATCCTACCACACACAACACAATATCGTGCTGCATGGCCGTCATTCTGCCCCACACAAACCATGTTGCCCTGCTGCGCAGCCACCATCACACCACAACCACCACGCTATCCTGCCACGCAGCACTACACTAACTTGATGCACGGCCACCATTCCGTCACACACACCATACTACCCTTCTGTAGGTCCACCACTCTGCAACACAACACAATAACCTGCTGCACGGCCACAATCTTACCAAACACACCACACTATTCTGCTGCATGGCGAACATCCTACCACACACCACCACAATCCCATACTACACGGCCACTATCCTGACGCACATCACTACAACACCTTGCAGCAAGGCCACCATCATACCAAACACCATAAAACTACCCTGCTGCAGGGGCACCATCCTGCCAAACACACCATATAACCTGCTTCACGGCCAGCCACCTGGCACACACAACTGCACTACCCTATTGCACGGCCACGATCCTGCCACACACACCACACTTCTCTACAACACAGCCGTCATCCTACCACACACAACATAACACCCTGCTACATGGCTATCATCCTACCACACACAACATAACACCCTGCTACACGGCCATCATCTTACCTCCAATTTGGTCTCCCACTTCTCATCGTTCCTTCTACCTCTGACATATATATATCCTCTTTGTCAATCTTTCCTTACTCAATCTCTCCATGCGACCAAACCATTTCAATACACCCACTTCTGCTCTCTCAACCACACTCATTTTATTACCTCACATCTCTCTTACCCTTTCATTACTTACATGACCGAAACGACCACACGCCATATATTGTCCTGAAACATCTTATCTCCAACACATCCGGCCTCCCCGCGCAACCCTATCTATAGCCCACGCCTAGCAACCATAAAACATTGCTGGAACCACTATTCCTTCAAACATACCAATTTCTGCTTTCCGAAATAACGTTCTCGCCTTCCACACATTCTTCAACGCTCCCAGAACATCTGCCCCCTCCCCCATCCTGTGACTCACTTCCGCTTCCATGGTTCCATCCGCTGCCAAATCCACTCTCAGATATCTAAAACGCTTCATTTACTCCAGTTTTTCTCCATTCAACTTACCTCCCAATTTACTTGTCCCTCAACCCTACTGAGCCTAATAACCTTATTCTTATTCACATTTACTATCAGCTTTCTTTTTTCACACACATTACCAAACTCAGCCAACTTCTGCAGTTCCTCACCCGAATCAGCCACCAGGGATGTATCATCAGCGAACAACAACTGCCTCACTTCCCAAGCCTTCTCATCCACAACAGACTGCATACTGGCCCATCTCTCCAAAACTCTTGCATTCACTTCTTTAACTATCCCATCCATAAACAAGTTAAACAACCATGGAAATATCACACACCCCTGCCGAAAACCAACATTCACTGAGAACCAATCACTTTCCTCTCTTCCTACTCGTGCACATGCCCTATATACTCGATAAAAAACTTTTCACTGCTTCCAGCAACTTGCCTCCCACACCATTTACTCTTAATACCTTCCAAAGAACATCCCTATCAACTCTACCATACGGCTTCTCCAGATCAATAAATGCTACATACAATTCCATTTGTTTTTCTAAGTATTTCTCACATACATTCTACAAAGCAAACACCTACTCCACACATCCTCTACCACCACTGAAACCACACTGCTCTTCCTCAATTTGATGCTCTGTGCATGCCTTCTCCCTCTCAATGAATACCCTTCCATATAGTTTCCTAGGAATACCCAACAAACTTATACCTCTGTGATTTTAACACTCACCTTTATCCGCTTTGCCTTTGTACAATTGCACTATGAATGCATTCCGCCAATCATCAGGCACTTCACCATGAGCTTTACATACACTGAATATCCTCACCAACCAGTCAACAACACAGTTACCTCCTTTTTCAATAAATTCCACAGTAATACCATCCAAACCCGCCACCTTGCCGGCTTTCATCTTCCGCAAAGCTTTCACTACACGTTCACTGTTTACCAAACCCTTCTTCCTGACTCCCTCACTTCGCACATCACCTCGACCAAAACACCCTATATCTGCCACTCTATCATCTAACACATTCAACAAACCTTCAAAATACTCACTCCATCTCCTCAAATCACCACTTCTTGTTATTACCCCCCCCCCCCATTAGTCCCCTTCACCTATGTCACTATTTGTTCTTTCGTCTTACGCACTTTATCTGCCTCCTTCCAAAATATCTTTTCTACTCCTAAAATTTAATGATACTGTCTCACCCCAACTCTCATTTGCCCTCTTTTTCACCTCTTGCACCTTTCTCTTGACCTCCTGCATCTTTCTTTTATACAATTCAAAGTCATTTGCACTATTCATCTGCAAAAATCTTCCAAATGCCTCTCTCTTCTCTTTCACTAACAATCTTAGCTCTTCATCCCACCACTCACTACCCTTTCTAATCTGCCTACCTCCCACCTTTTTCATGCCACAGGTATCTTTTGCGCAAGCCATTACTGCTTCCCTAAAAACATCCCATTCCTCCCCCACTCCCATTACTTTCATTGCTCTCATCATTTTCCATTGTGCAATTAATCTCTCCTGGTACTTCCTCAAAAAAGTTTCATTCTCAAGCTCACTTACTTTCACCACTTTCTTCACCCCAACATTCTCTCTTCTTTTCTGAACACCTCTTCAAACTTTCACCTTCGCCTACACAAGACAATGAGCAGACATCCCTCCAGTTGCACCTCTCAGCACATTAACATCCAAAAGTCTCTCTTTCAAGCGACTATCAATTGACACGTAATTCAATAACGCTTTCTGTCCATCTCTCCTACCTACATACGTATGCTTATGTATATCTCTGATTTTAAACCACGTATTCCTAATCACCAATACTTTTTCAGCACACAAATCCACATGTTCTTCACCATTTTCATTTACAACACTGAACGCCCCATGTACAACAATTATTCCCCCAACTGCCACATTACTCACTTTTGCATTCAAATCACCCATCACTATACCCCTAGACCTAAAACTGTTAACACACTCATTCAGCTGCTCCAAAACACTTGTCTCTCATGATCTTTCCTCTCATGACCAGGTACATAGGCAATAATAATCACTTCTCTCCCTCTACCCACTTTCAGTTTTACCCATATCAATCCAGAGTTTACCTTCATACACTCGATCACATACTCCCACAATTCCTGTTTCAGGCGTAGTGCTACTCCTTCCTTTGCTATTGTCCTCTCACCAACCCCTGACTTTACTCTCAAGACAATCACAAACTACTCTTCCCCTTTACCCTTGAGCTTCACTTAAGTCAGAGCCAAAACACCCAGGTTCCTTTCCTCAAACATACTACCTATCTCTCCTTTTTTCATCTTGGTTCCATCCACACACATTTAGGCATCCCGATCTGAGCCATCGAGGAGGAAGAGCACCCCCCACATGAATCCTTCTTTTGTTTCCTCTTTAAGAAACTTGAAATACAAGGAGGGGAGGGTTTCTAGCCACCCACTCCCGTCCCCTTTAGTCGCCTTCTACGACACACGAGGAATGCGTAGGAAGTATTCTTTCTCCCCTATCCCCAGCGATATATATATATATATATATATATATATATATATATATATATATATATATATATATATATATATATATATCGCTGGGGATAGGGGAGAAAGAATACTTCCTACGCATTCATCGTGTGTCGTAGAAGGCGACTAAAGGGGACGGGAGTGGGTGGCTAGAAACCCTCCCCTCCTTGAATTTCAAGTTTCTTAAAGAGGAAACAAAAGAAGGATTCATGTATATATATATATATATATATATATATATATATATATATATATATATATATATATATATATATATATAAGTAGGAGAGATGGCCAGAGAGCGTTATTGGATTACGTGTTAATTGACAGGTGCGCGAAAGAGAGACTTTTGATGTTAATGTGTTGAGAGGTGCAACTGGAGGGATGTCTGATCATTATCTTGTAGGGGCGAAGGTGAAGATTTGTAGGGGTTTTCAGAAAAGAAGAGAGAATGTTGGGTTGAAGAGAGTGATGAGAGTAAGTGAGCTTGGGAAGGAGACTTGTGTGAGGAAGTACCAGGAGAGACTGAGTACAGAATTGAAAAAGGTGAGAACAATGGAAGTAAGGGAAGAGGAGGAGGAATGGCAAGTATTTAGGGAATCAGTGTTGGATTGCGCAAAAGATGCTTGCGAAATGAGAAGCGTGGGAGGTGGGTTGATTAGAAAAGGTAGTGAGTGGTGGGATGAAGAAATAAGATAAATAGTGAAAGAGAAGAGAGAGGCATTTGGACGATTTTTGCTGGGAAAAACTGCAATTGGGTTGGAGATGTATAAAAGAAAGAGACAGGAGGTCAAGAGAATGGTGCAAGAGGTGAAAAAGAGGGCAAATGAGAGTTGGGGTGAGAGAGTATCATTAGATTTTAGGGAGAATAAAAAGATGTTCGGGAAGGAGGTAAATAAAGTGCGTAAGACACGGGAGCAAATGGGAACTTCAGTGAAGGGCGCAAATGGGGAGATGATAACAAGTAGTGGTGATGTGAGAAGGAGATGGAGTGAGTATTTTGAAGGTTTGTTGAATGTGTTTGATGATAGAGTGGCAGATATAGGGTGTTTTGGTCGAGGTGGTGTGCAAAGTGAGAGGGTTAGGGAAAATGATTTAGTAAACAGAGAAGAGGTAGTAAAAGCTTTGCGGAAGATGAAAGCCGGAAAGGCAGCAGGTTTGGATGGTATTGCAGTGGAATTTATCAAAAAAGGGGATGACTGTATTGTTGACTGGTTGATAAGGTTATTTAATGTATGTATGACTCATGGTGAGGTGCCTGAGGATTGGCGGAATGCGTGCATACTACCATTGTAAATGGCAAAGGGGATAAGAGTGAGTGCTCAAATTACAAAGGTATAAGTTTGTTGAGTATTCCTGGTAAATTATATGGGAGGGTATTGATTGAAAGGGTGAAGTCATGTACAGAGCATCAGATTGGGAAAGAGCAGTGTGGTTTCAGAAGTGGTAGAGGATGTGTGGATCAGGTGTTTGCTTTGAAGAATATATGTGAGAAATACTTAGAAAAGCAAATGGATTTATATGTAGCATTTATGGATCTGCAGAAACCATACGATAGAATTGATAGAGATGCTCTGTGGAAGGTATTAAGAATATATGGTGTGGGAGGCAAGTTGTTAGAAGCAGTGAAAAGTTTTTATCGAGGATGTAAGGCATGTGTACGTGTAGGAAGAGAGGAAAGTGATTGGTTCTCAGTGAATGTAGGTTTGCGGCAGAGTTGTGTGATGTCTCCATGGTTGTTTAATTTTTTTTGGATGGGGTTGTTAAGGAGGTAAATGCACGAGTTTTGGAAAGAGGGGCAAGTATGCAGTCAGTTGTGGATGAAAGAGCTTGGGAAGTGAGTCAGTTGTTGTTCGCTGATGATACAGCGCTGGTAGCTGATTCATGTAAGAAACTGCAGAAGCTATTGACTGAGTTTGGTAAAGTGTGTGAAAGAAGAAAGTTAAGAGTAAATGTGAATAAGAGCAACGTTATTAGGTACAGTAGGGTTGAGGGTCAAGTCAACTGGGAGATAAGTTTGAATGGAGAAAAACTGGAGGAAGTAAAGTGTTTTAGATATCTGGGAGTGGATCTGACAGCGGATGGAACCATGGAAGCGGAAGTGAATCATAGGGTGGGGGAGGGAGCGAAAATTCTGGGAGTATTGAAGAATGTTTGGAAGTCGAGAACATTATCTCGGAAAGCAAAAATGGGTATGTTTGAGGGAATAGTGGTTCCAACAATGTTGTATGGTTGCGAGGCGTGGGCTATGGATGGAGTTGTGCGCAGGAGGATGGATGTGCTGGAAATGAGATGTTTGAGGACATTATGTGGTGTTAGGTGGTTTGATCGAGTAAGTAAAGTAAGGGTAAGAGAGAATTGCGGAAATAAAAAGAGTGTGGTTGAGAGAGCAGAAGAGGGTGTTTTGAAATGGTTTGATCACATGGAGATAATGAGTGAGGAAAGACTGACAAAGACGATATATGTGTCAGAGATGGAGGGAACGAGGAGAAGTGGGAGACCAAATCGGAGGTGGAAAGATGGAGTGAAAAAGATTTTGAGTGATCGGGACTTGAACATGCAGGAGGGTGAAAGGCGTGCAAGGAATAGAGTGAATTGAAACGATGTGGTATACCGGGGTCGACGTGCTGTCAATGGATTGAACCAGGGCATGTGAAGCGTTTGGGGTAAACCATGGAAAGTTATGTGGGGCCTGGATGTGGAAAGGGAGCTGTGGCTTCGGTGCATTAATACATGACAGCTAGAGACTGAGTGTGAACGAATGAGGCCTTTAGTGTCTTTTCCTAGCACTACCTCGCACACATGAGGGGGAGGGGGTTGTTATTCCATTTATGTCGGGGTGGCGATGTGAACAAATAAAGGCAGACAGTATGAATTATGTACATGTGTATATATGTATATGTCTGTGTGTGTATATATATGTGTACATTGAGATGTATAGGTATGTATATTTGCGTGTGTGGACGTGTATGTATATACATGTGTATGTGGGCGGCTTGGGTCATTCTTTCGTCTGTTTCCTTGCGCTACTTCGCTAACGCGGGAGACAGCGACAAAGCAAAATAAATGAATATATATATATATATATATATATATATATATATATATATATATATATATATATATATATATATATATATATATATATATATATATATATATATATATATATATATATCTATATGTATGTATATATCCCTGGGGATAGGGCAGAAAGAACACTTCCCACGTATTCCCCGCGTGTCGTAGAAGGCGACTAAAAGGGGAGGAATCGGGGGGCTGTAAACCCTCCCCTCTTGCCTTTTTCTTTTAATTTTCCAAAAGAAGGAACAGAGAAGGGGGCCAGGTAAGGATATTCCCTTAGAGGCCCAGTCGTCTGTTCTTAATGCTACCTTGCTAATGCGGGAAATTTCGAAGAGTTTGAAATAGATATATATTTATATTTATTTATTTATTTTGCTTTGTCGCTGTCTCCCGCGTTTGCGAGGTAGCGCAAGGAAACAGACGAAAGAAATGGCCCAACCCCCCCACATACACTTGTATATACATGCACGTCCACACACGCAAATATACATACAAATACATCTCAATGTACACATATATAAACACACACAGACACATGCATATATACACATGCACACAATTCACACTGTCTGCCTTTATTCATTCCCATCGCCACCTCGCCACACATGGAATAACATCTCCCTCCCCCCTCATGTGTGCGAGGTAGCGCTAGGAAAAGACAACAAAGGCCACATCCGTTTACACTCAGTCTCTAACTGTCATGCAATAATGCCCGAACCACATCTCATTTTCCAAATCCAGGCCCCTCAGAACTTTCCATGGTTTACCCCAGACGCTTCATATGCCCTGATTCAATCCATTGACAGCTTGTCGACCCCGGTATACCACATCGATCCAATTCATTCTATTCCTTGCCCGCCTTTCACCCTCCTGCATGTTTAGGCCCCGATCGCTCAAAATGTTTTTCACTCCATCTTTCCACCTCCAATTTGTTCTCCCAATTCTCGTTCCCTCGATCTCCGATATATATATCCTCTTGGTCAATATTTCCTCACTCATTCTCTCCATGTGCCCAAACCATTTCAAAGCACCCTCTTCTGCTCTCTCAACAACGCTCTCTTTATTTCCACACATCTCTCTTACCCTTACATTACTTACTCTATCAAACCACATCACAACACATATTGTCCTCAAACATCTCATTTCCAGCACATCAGTCCTCCTGCGCTCAACTCTATCCATAGCCCACGCCTCGCAACCATACAACATTGTTGGAACCATTATTCCTTCAAACATACCCATTTTTGCTTTCGGTGATAATGTTCTCGACTTCCACACATTCTTCAAGGCCCCCAGGATTTTCGCCCCCTCCCCCACCCTACGATTCACTTCCGTTTCTATGGTTCCATCCGCTGCCAGATCCACTCCCAGATATCTAAAACACTTTACTTCCTCCAGTTTTTCTCCATTCAAACTTACCTCCCAATTGACTTGACCCTCAACCCTACTGTACCTAATAACCTTGCTCTTATTCACATTTACTCTTAACTTTCTTCTTTCACACACTTTATCAAACTCAGTCACCAGCTTCTGCAGTTTCTCACATGAATCAGCAACCAGCGTTGTATCATCAGCGAACAACAACTGACTCACTTCCCAAGCTCTCTCATCCACAACAGACTTCATACTTGCCCCTCTTTCCAAAACTCTTGCATTCACCTCCCTAACAGTCCCATCCATAAACAAATTAAACAAGCATGGAGACATCACACACTCCTGCCGCAAACCTACATTCACTGAGAACCAGTCACTTTCCTCTCTTCCTACACGTATACATGCCTTACATCCTAGATAAAAACTTTTCACTGCTTCTAACAACTTGCCTCCCACACCATATACTCTTAATACCTTCCACAGAGCATCTCTATCAACTCTATCATATGCCTTCTCCAGATCCATAAATATTATATTCAAATCCATTTGCTTTTCTAAGTATTTCTCGCATACATTCTTCAAAGCAAACACCTGATCAACACATCCTCTACCCCTTTTGAAACGACCCTGCTCTTCCCCATTCTGACGCTCTGTACATGCCTTCACCCTCTCAATCAATACCCTCCCATATAGTTTACCAGGAATACTCAACAAACTTATACCTCTGTAGTTTGAGCACTCACTCTTATCCTCTGTGCCTTTGTACAATGGCACTATGCACGCATTCCGCCAATCCTCACGCACCTCACCATGAATCATACATACATTAAATAACCTTACCAACCAGTCAACAATACAGTCACCCCCTTTTTTAATAAATTCCATTGCAATACCATCCAAACCTGCTGCCTTGACGGCTCTCATTTTCCGCAAAGCTTTTACTACCTCTTCTCTCTTTACCAAATCATTTTCCCTAAACCTCTCACTCTTCACACCACCTTGACCAAAACACAATATATCTGCCACTCTATCATCAAACACATTCAACAAACCTTCAAAATACTCACTCGATCTCCTTCTCACATCACCACTACTCGTTATCACCTCCACATTAGCCCCTTTCACTGAAGTTCCCATTTGCTCCCTTGTCGTACGCACTTTATTTACCTCCTTCCAAATTTTGTTTCTATTCTCCCTAAAATTCAATGATACTCTCTCACCCCAACTCTCATTTGCCCTCTTTTTCACCACTTCCACCTTTCTCATGACCTTCAGTCTCTTTCTTTTATACATCTCCCACTCATTTGCATTTTTTCCTTGCAAAAATCGTCCAAATACCTCTTTCTTCTTTTTCACTAATAATTTTATTTCTTCATCACACCACTCACTACCCTTTCTAATCAACGCACCTCCCACGCTTCTCGTGCCACAAGCATCTTTTGCGTAAGCCAACACTGTTTCCCTAAATACGTGCCATTCCTCCCCCATTCCCCTTACCTCCTTTGTTCTCACCTTTTTCCATTCTGTACTCAGTCTCTCCTGGTACTTCCTCACACAAGTCTCCTTCCCAAGCTCACTTACTCTCACCACCCTCTTCACTCCAACATTCTCTCTTCTTTTCTGAAAACCCATACAAATCCTTGGTATACCCTTGATAAGAGTGAGTGCTCAAATTAAAGAGGTATAAGTTTGTTGAGTATTCCTAGTAAATTATATGGGAGGGTATTGATTGAAAGGGTGAAGGCATGTACAGAGCATCAGATTGGGAAAGAGCAGTGTGGTTTCAGAAGTGGTAGAGGATGTGTGGATCAGGTGTTTGCTTTGAAGAATGTATGTTAGAAATACTTAGAAAAGCAAATGGATTTGTGTGTAGCATTTATGGATCTGGAGAAGGCATATGATAGATTTGATAGAGATACTCTGTGGAAGGTATTAAGAATATATGGTGTGGGAGGCAAGTTGTTAGAAGCAGTGAAAAGTTTTTATCGAGGATGTAAGGCATGTGTACGTGTAGGAAGAGAGGAAAGCGATTGGTTCTCAGTGAATGTAGGTTTGCGGCAGGGGTGTGTGATGTTTCCATTGTTGTTTAATTTGTTTATGGATGGGGTTGTTAGGGAGGTGAATGAAAGAGTTTTGGAAAGAGGGGCCAGTATGAAGTCTGTTGGGGATGAGAGAGCTTGGGAAGTGAGTCAGTTGTTGTTCGCTGATGATACAGCGCTGGTGGCTGATTCATGTGAGAAACTGCAGAAGCTGGTGACTGAGTTTGG
This sequence comes from Panulirus ornatus, assembly GCF_036320965.1. Lineage (NCBI taxonomy): Eukaryota > Metazoa > Arthropoda > Malacostraca > Decapoda > Palinuridae > Panulirus > Panulirus ornatus. The sequence goes on from NC_092241.1 coordinate 21,873,233, forward strand.
TAAAGTGTGTGAAAGAAGAAAGTTAAGAGTAAATGTGAATAAGAGCAAGGTTATTAGGTACGGTAGGGTTGAGGGTCAAGTCAATTGTGAGGTAAGTTTGAATGGAGAAAAACTGGAGGAAGTAAAGTGTTTTCGATATCTGGGAGTGGATCTGGCAGCGGATGGAACCATGGAAGCGGAAGTGTATCATAGGGTGGGGGAGGGGGCGAAAATTCTGGGAGCCTTGAAAAATGTGCGGAAGTTGAGAACATTATCTCGGAAAGCAAAAATGGGTATGTTTGAAGGAATAGTGGTTCCAACAATGTTGTATGGTTGCGAGGTGTGGGCTATGGATATAGTTGTGCGCAGGAGGATGGATGTGCTGGAAATGAGATGTTTGAGGACAATGTGTGGTGTGAGGTGGTTTGATCGAGTAAGTAACGTAAGGGTAAGAGAGATGTGTGGAAATAAAAAGAGCGTCGTTGAGAGAGGAGATGATGGTGTTTTGAAATGGTTTGGGCACATGGAGAGAATGAGTGAGGAAAGATTGACCAAGAGGATATATGCGTCGGAGGTGGAGGGAACGAGAAGTGGGAGACCAAATTGGAGGTGGAAAGATGGAGTGAAAAAGATTTTGTGTGATCGGGGCCTGAACATGCAGGAGGGTGAAAGGAGGGCAAGAAATAGAGTGAATTGGATCGATGTGGTATACCGGGGTTGACGTGCTGTCAGTGGATTGAATCAGGGTATGTGAAGCGTCTGGGGTAAACCATTGAAAGCTGTGTAGGTATGTATATTTGCGTGTGTACACATATGTATATACATGTGTATGGGGTGGGTTGGGCCATTTCTTTCGTCTGTTTCCTTGCGCTACCTCGCAAACGCGGGAGACAGCGACAAAGCAAAAAAAAAAAAAAAAAAAAAAATATATATATATATATATATATATATATATATATATATATATATATATATATATATATATATATATATATATTGGAAACGATTACAATTTTGCACGTGATCAAGATATTCCTATGAGTCCACGGGGAGAATGAAACACAAAAAGTTCCCAAGTGCACTTTCGTGTAATAATCACATCTTCAGGGGAGACACAAGAGAAAAATATAACACTCAGTTGATATACGTCGAAGAGACGAAGCTAGGACGCCATTTGGTAAACATGTGATTGTCCAAAACGTACAACGAGCGTTCATAAACTTATCATTTTACAAATCTTCTCAACAATAAACTTATCTAATTTTTATAGACCATCACTATCATTAAGACTGTAATTCTTTGTTTATTTAATAATAGAAGATTCACTGATATTTCTCTTGGCAATAGAAGTAGAGTTAGTAACTGAGATGGCGTTACTCCAGTCAATACAATGGTCATAGTTTTTAACATGATTAAACAAGGCATTTGATTCTTGTCCCGTTCTTCTACTATATTTATGTTTCTTAAGTCTAACAGAAAGATCCTTACTAGTCTGACTAACATAAAATTTATCAAAGTTTCCACAAGCCACTTTATAGATGCAACCAAGAAAATTTTCTGATGAATTTCTGATTAAGATGCTCTTTATAGTATTATTGTTGCTAAAGGCAACATTTACATTAAAGCATTTAAGCGACATCTGAAGCAAAGTAAAATTATTATTAAAAGAGAATACTAAAAGATTCCTGGTTTCAATGGGAGGTTTGGGCTCAACTCTATAAAATGATTTCTTTCCTAACTTAAGGGATTTATCAATGAAAGATCTAGGGTACTTTAACTTAGATCCAATAGAATTTAGCTTCTCAAACTCATCATCAATAAACTCTGGACTGCAAATACGTGACGCCCTAAGGAACATAGATTGAAATGATGATAATTTAACTCTCTCATGTTGAGATGAGTAATAATGGATATATGAGCATACATTGGTGGGTTTTCTGTATATGCTAAACTTAAACTTCTTTCCTTGTATATGGATCATGCAATCTAAAAATGGTAACATACCATTATTTTCATTTTCTACAGTAAATATGATGGAAGGTACTAAATTGTTAAGTAAGGGGAGAAATATTTGTAAATTTTCATTTGTTGGCCAAACACAAAAAACATCATCTACATACCTAAACCAAATTGCATTAGAAGGTAAGATATCCTTTAGTAATTTTGTTTCAAAAAATTCCATGTAAAGATTACTTACTACAGGTGAAAGAGTGTTACCCATTGCCACACCAAATTTTTGAGCATAATAATCTCCATTAAATTGAAATACAGTCTTTTATACACAATTTTATCAGTTCAGTGAAATTAGACTTTAGAACAGGTAAATGAATATCATCCAAGACATCAAATAAATATTCTAAAAGGTCATCAACTGGAACTTTAATGAAAAGTGAGGAAACATCAAAGCTAACTAGTTTTAAATCAAAATTAGCATTGATACTCTTTAGCTTGTTGACTAAATCTACATTGTTCATGATATTAAAGAAACTTGAAATGGAGGAGGCTTTTCGTATTTCAAGAGAGAAGAAACTTGCCTTTCAAATGGCAATACCGACACACTAGAAGAACCGGATGTTTGACTATTGCTATGATGAATTAAGGAAAGAACGCAATGGGCTACAAGTGTCACTAAATCGTAACTTGGACCATCTTATTGAAAAAAGCGACTGGACCAAGAACACAAACCCATCTTTTGTGGTAAACCTGTCTAATAAACAACTAGATAAGGATTCCTTGCGTGCATTAGGCTATGGTTTAAGTTTTGTGTGCTCTAACAGAGACGCCAGCTGTGTTGATGTCACAAAGTCTTTTTGTAATTTAGAAAAATACAGTAATTTAAGTAATGATGATATTGATATCTGTAAGGGTTTAGTGTATGCCAGTTTGTTAAAACCAGTGGAAGCTAATTGCCCTAAAAGATTCATAAGAGCAATTAACACCTTAAAAAAAGACAAGGATATACATATTACTAAAGCAGATAAGGAAAAAACTATTGTGATTTTAGACAAAAGAAATTATTTATCTAAAATGAATGATCTTCTAAATGATAACACAACATATTCTAAATTTAGTAGAAATCCCTTAGAAGCAGTTGATTCTCACTTCAAAAAAGAAATGAAGTTGTTGTTGAAAGGTAACATTTCTCTTATCAAAAGTTTGTCATCTTTATCCCCTTCACTGTCATATATGTATGGACTTATCAAAACACATAAACAGAATTTTCCAGCAAGACCTATAGTGAGTTCAGTAGGCTGCATCACATATAAATTGTCAAAATGGTTAGTTTCTTTATTAAGCCCTTTAGAGGGTAAGGTATCAAATTCTAATATCATGAACAATGTAGATTTAGTCAACAAGCTAAACAATATCAATGTTGATTTTGATTTCAAACTAGTTAGCTTTGATGTTTCCTCACTTTTCACTAAAGTTCCAGTTGGTGACCTTTTAGAATATTTATTTGATGTCTTGGATGATATTCATTTACCTGTTCTAAAGCCTAATTTCACTGAACTGATAAAATTGTGTACAAAAGACTGTGTATTTCAATTTAATGGAGATTATTAACCTAAAAACTTTGGTGTGGCAATGGGTAACCCTCTTTCACCTGTAGTAAGTAATCTTTATATGGAAGTCTTTGAAACAAAATTACTAAAGGATATCTTACCTTCTAATGCAATTTGGTTTAGGTATGTAGATGATGTTCTTTGTGTTTGGCCAACAAATGAAAATTTACAAATATTTCTCCCCTTGCTTAACAATTTAGTACCTTCCATCATATTTACTGTAGAAAATGAAGGTAATGGTATATTACCATTTTTAGATTGCATGATCCATATACAAGGAAACAAGTATAAGTCTAGCATATATAGAAAACCCACCAATGTATGCTCATATATCCATTATTACACATCTCAACATGAGAGAGTTAAATTATCATCATTTCAATCTATGTTCCTTAGAGCGTTACCTATTTGCAGTCCAGAGTTTATTGATGATGAGTTTGAGAAGATATATTTTATTGGATATAAGTTAAAGTACCCTAGAACTTTCATTGATAAATCTCTTAAGTTACGAAAGAAATCATTTTATAGAGTTGAGCCCAAACCTCCCATTGACACCAAGAATCTATTAGTCCTCCTTTTTAATAATAATTTCACTTTGCTTCCCATGTTGCTTAAATCCTTTAATGTAAATGTTGCCTTTAGCAACAATAATACTATAAAGAATATCTTAAATAGGAATTCACCAGAAAATTCTCTTGGTTGCATCCATAAAGTGCCTTGTGGAATCTGTCATAAATTTTATGTTGGTCAGACTGGTAAGGATCTTTCTGTTAGACGTAAGCAACATAAATATAGTATAAGAACGGGACAAGAATCAAATGCCTTGTTTAATCATGTTAAAAACTATGATCATTGTATTGACTGGAGTAACGCCATTTCAGTCGTTAACTCTAACTCTATTACCAAGAGAAATATCATTGAATCTTATATTATTAAATAAACAAAGAATTGCAATCTTAATATTAGTGATGATCTGTACAAATTAGATAACTTTATTGTTGATAAGATTTGTAAAATGATAAGTTTATGAACGCTCGTTGTATGTTTAGGACAATCACATGTTTACCAAGTGGCGTTCTAGCTTCGTCTCTTCGATGTACATCAACTGAGTGCTATATTTTTCTCTTGTGTCTTCCCTGATGATGTGATTATTATACAAAAGTGCACTTGGGAACTTTTCGTGTTTCATTTTCCCCATGGACTCATAGGAATATATATATATATATATATATATATATATATATATATATATATATATATATATATATATATATATATATATATATATATATATATATATATATATATATATATATGGATTTGTATGTAGCATTTATGGATCTGGAGAAGGCATATGATAGAGTTGACAGAGATGCTCTGTGGAAGGTATTAAGAATATATGGTGTGGGAGGCAAGTTGTTAGAAGCAGTGAAAAGTTTTTATAGAGGATGTAAGGCATGTGTACGTGTAGGAAGAGAGGAAAGTGATTGGTTCTCAGTGAATGTAGGTTTGCGGCAGGGGTGTGTGATGTCTCCATGCTTGTCTAATTTGTTTATGGATGGGGTTGTTAGGGAGGTGAATGCAAGAGTTTTGGAAAGAGGGGCAAGTATGAAGTCTGTTGGGTTGAGAGAGCTTGGGAAGTGAGTCAGTTGTTGTTCGCTGATGATACAGGGCTGGTGGCTGATTCATGTGAGAAACTGCAGAAGCTGGTGACTGAGTTTGGTAAAGTGTGTGGAAAAAGAAAGTTAAAAGTAAATGTGAATAAGAGCAAGGTTATTAGGTACAGTAGGGTTGAGGGTCAAGTCAATTGGGAGGTGAGTTTGAATGGAGAAAAACTGGAGGAAGTGAAGTGTTTTAGATATATGGGAGTGGATCTGGCAGCGGATGGAACCATGGAAGCGGAAGTGGATCATAGGGGGGGCGGGGGGGGGGAATTCTGGGAGCCTTGAAGAATGTGTGGAAGTCGAGAACATAATCTCGGAAAGCAAAAATGTGTATGTTTGAAGGAATAGTGGTTCCAACAATGTTGTATGGTTGCGAGGCGTGGGCTATGGATAGAGTTGTGCGCAGGAGGATGGATGTGCTGGAAATGAGATGTTTGAGGACAATGTGTGGTGTGAGGTGGTTTGATCGAGTAAGTAACGTAAGGGTAAGAGAGATGTGTGGAAATAAAAAGAGCGTGGTTGAGAGAGCAGAAGAGGGTGTTTTGAAATGGTTTGGGCACATGGAGAGAATGAGTGAGGAAAGATTGACCAAGAGGATATATGTGTCGGAGGTGGAGGGAACGAGGAGAAGAGGGAGACCAAATTGGAGGTGGAAGGATGGAGTGATAAAGATTTTGTGTGATCGGGGCCTGAACATGCAGGAGGGTGAAAGGAGGGCAATGAATAGAGTGAATTGGAGCGATGTGGTATACCGGGGTTGACGTGCTGTCAGTGGATTGAATCAAGGCATGTGAAGCGTCTGGGGTAAACCATGGAAAGCTGTGTAGGTATGTATATTTGCGTGTGTGGACGTATGTATATGCAAGTGTATGGGGGTGGGTTGGGCCATTTCTTTCGTCTGTTTCCTTGCGCTACCTCGCAAACGCGGGAGACAGCGACAAAGCAAAAAAAAAAAAAAAAATATATATATATATATATATATATATATATACATATATATATATATATATATATATATATATATATATATATATATATATATATATATATATATATATATTTTCTTTTTTTGCTTTGTCGCTGTGGCATGAGAAGAGTGGGAGGTGGGTTGATTAGAAAGGGTAGTGAGTGGTGGGATGAAGAAGTAAGAGTATTAGTGAAAAAGAAGAGAGAGGCATTTGAACGATTTTTGCAGGGGAAAAAATGCAATTGATTGGGAGATGTATAAAAGAAAGAGACCGGATGTCAAGAGAAAGGTGCAAGAGGTGAAAAAAAGGGCAAATGAAAGTTGGGGTGAGAGAGTATCATTAAATTTTAGGGAGAATAAAAAGATGTTCTGGAAGGAGGTAAATAAAGTGCGTAAGACAAGGGAGCAAATGGGAACTTCAGTGAAGGGCGCAAATGGGGAGGTGATGTGAGAAGGAGATGGAGTGAGTATTTTGAAGGTTTGTTGAATGTGTTTGATGATAGAGTGGCAGATATAGGGTGTTTTGGTCCAGGTGGTGTGCAAAGTGAGAGGGTTAGGGAAAATGATTTGGTAAACAGAGAAGAGGTAGTAAAAGCTTTGCGGAAGATGAAAGCCGGCAAGGCAGCAGGTTTGGATGGTATTGCAGTGGAATTTATTGAAAAAGGGGTGACTGTATTGTTGACTGGTTGGTAAGGTTATTTAATGTATGTATGACTCATGGTGAGGTCCCTGAGGATTGGCGGAATGCGTGCATAGTGCCATTGTACAAAGGCAAAGGGGATAAGAGTGAGTGCTCAAATTACAGAGGTATAAGTTTGTTGAGTATTCCTGGTAAATTATATGGGAGGATATTGATTGAGAGGGTGAAGGCATGTACATAGCATCAGATTGTTGAAGAGCAGTGTGGTTTCAGAAATGGTCGAGGATGTGTGGATCAGGTGTTTCCTTTGAAGAATGTATGTGAGAAATACTTAGAAAAGCAAATGGATTTGTATGTAGCATTTATGGATCTGGAGAAGGCATATGATAGAGTTGATAGAGATGCTCTATGGAAGGTATTAAGAATATATATATATATATATATATATATATATATATATATATATATATATATATATATATATATATATATATATATATATATTTATTATTCATTTATTTTGCTTTGTCGCTGTCTCCTGCGTTAGCGAGGTAGCGCAAGGAAACAGACGATAGAATGGCCCAACCCACCCACATACACATGTATATACATATACGTCCACACACGCAAATATATATACCTATACATCTCAATGTACACATATATATACACACAGAGGCATATACATATATACACATGCACACAATTCACACTGTCTGCCTTCATTCATTCCCATCGCCACCTCGCCACACATGGAATATCATCCCCCTCCCCCCCTCATGTGTGCGAGGTAGCGCTAGGAAAAGACAACAAAGGCCCAATTCGTTCACTCTTAGTCTCTAGCTATCATGTAATAATGCACCGAAACCACAGCTCCCTTTCCACATCCAAGCCCCACAGAACTTTCCTTGGTTTACCCCAGACGCTTCACATGCCCTGGTTCAATCCATTGACAGCACGTCGACCCCGGTATACCATATAGTTGCAATTCCCTCTATTCCTTCCACCTCTTTCACCCTCCTGCATGTTCATGCCCCGATCACTCAAAATATTTTTCACTCCATCTTTCCACCTCCAATTTGGTCTCCCACTTCTCCTCGTTCCCTCCATCCCTGACACATATATCCTCTTGGTCAGCCTTTCCTCACTCATTCTCTCCATGTGACCAAACCATTTCAAAATACTCTCTTTTGCTCTCTCAACCATACTCTTTTTATTTCCACACATCTCTCTTACCTTTACATTAATTACTCGATCAAACCACCTCACAGCACATATTGTCCTCAAGCATCTCATTTCCAGCACATCCACCCTCCTGCGCACAACTCTATCCATAGCCCACGCCTCGCAACCATACAACATGGTTGGAATCTCTATTCCTTCAAACATACCCATTTCTGCTTTCCGAGATAATGTTCTCGACTTCCAAACGTTCTTCAAGGCTCCCAGAATGTTCGCCCCCTCTCCCACCATATGATTCAATTCCCCTTCCATGGTTCCATCCGCTGCCAGATCAACTCCCACTTATCTCAAACACTTTACTTCCTCCAGTTCTTCTCCATTCAAACTTACCTCCCAATTCACTTGAACCTCAACCGTAATATACCTAATAACCATGCTCTTATTCGCGTTCACTCTTAACTTTCTTCTTTCACACACTTTACCAAACTCAGTCACCAGCTTCTGCAGTTTCTCACATGAGTCAGCCACCAGCGCTGTATCATCAGTGAACAACAACTGACTAACTTCCCAAGCTCTCTCATCCACAACAAACTGCATACTTGCTCCTCTTTCCAAAACTCTTGCATTCACCTCCCTAACATCCAATCCATAAACAAATTAAACAGCCATGGAGACATCACACACCCCTGCCGCAAACCTATATTTACTGAGAACCAATCACTTTCCTCTCTTTTTACTCGTGCACATGCCAAACATCCTCGGTAAAGTCTTTTCACTGCTTCTAACAACTTGCCTCCCACACCATATATTCTCAATACCTTCCACAGAACATCTCTATCACCTCAATCATAAGCCTTCTCCAGATCCATAAATGCTACATAATAATCCATTTGCTTTTCTAAGTATTTCTCACATACATTCTTCAAAGCAAACACCTGATCCACACATTCTCTATCACTCCTGAAACCACACTGCTCTTCCCCAATCTGATGCGCTGTACATGCCTTCACCCTCTCAATGAACACCCTCCCATATAATTTCCCATTAATACTCAACAAACTTATTCTTTTTGTAATTTGAGCACTCACTCTCATCCCCTTTGCCTTTGTACAATGGCATTATGCAAGCATTCCGCCAATCCTCAGGCACCTTCCCATGAATCAGACATACATTAAATAACCTTACCAACCAGTCAACAAAACAGTCACCCCCTTTTTTAATAAATTCCACTGCAATACCATCCAAACCTAAGGCTTGCCAGCTTTCATCTTTCGCAAAGCTTTTAGTACCTCTTCTCTGGTTACCAAATCATTTTCCCTAACCCTCTCACTTTGCACACCACCTCGACCAAAACACTCTATACATGCCACTCTATCGTCAAACACATTCAACAAACCTTCAAAATACTCACTCCATCTCCTTCTCACATCACCACTACTTGTTATCGCCTCCCCATTAGCCCACTTCCTGAAGTTCCCAATTGCTCCCTTGTCTTACGCACTTTATTTACCTCCTTCCAAAACATCTTTTTATTCTCCCTAAAATTTAATGATACTCTCTCACCCCAACTCTCATTTGCCCTCTTTTTCACCTCTTGCACCTTTCTCTTGACCTCCTCCCTATTTCTTTTATACATCTCCCACTCATTTGCATTTTTCTCCCCTATCCCTGGGGATAGGTTAGAAAGAATACTTAACGCATTCCTCACGTGTCGTAGAAGGCGACTAAAGGGGACGGGAGCAGGGGGCCAGAAACCCTCCCCTCCTTGTATTTTAACTCTCTAAAAGGGGAAACAGAAGAAGGAGTTACGCGAGGAATGCTCATCCTCCTCGAAGGCTCAGCTTGGGGTGTCTAAATGTGTGTGGATGTAACCAAGATGAGAAAAAAGGAGAGATAGGTAGTATGTTTGAGGAAAGGAAACTGTATGTTTTAGCTCTGAGTGAAACGAAGCTCAAGTGTAAAGGGGAAGAGTGGTTTGGGAATGTCGTGGGAGTAAGTCAGGGGTTAGTGAGAGGACAAGAGCAAGGAAAGGAGTAGCTCTATTCCTCAATCAGGAGTTGTGGTAGTATGTGATAGAGTGTAAGAAAGTAAATTCTAGATTGATATGGGTAAAACTGAAAGTTGATGGAGAGAGATGGGTGATCATTGGTGCAAATGCACCTGGGCATGAGAACAAAGATCATGAGAGGCAAGTGTTTTGGGAGAAGCTGAATGAGTGTGTTAGTGGTTTTGATGCACATGACCGGGTTATAGTGATGGGTGATTTGAATGCAAAGGTGAGTAATGTGGCAGTTGAGGGAATAATTGGTATACATGGAGTGTTCAGTGTTGTAAATGGAAATGGTGAAGAGCTTGTAGATTTATGTGCTGAAAAAGGACTGGTGATGGGGAATACCTGGTTTAAAGAGCTAGATATACATAAGTATACATATGTAAGTAGGAGAGATGGCTAGAGAGCGTTATTGGATTACGTGTTAATTGATAGACGCACGAAAGAGAGGCTTTTGGATGTTAATGTGCTGAGAGGTTTAACTGGAGGGATGTCTGATCATTATCTTGTGGAGGCGAAGGTGAAGATTTGTGGGGGTTTTCAGAAAAAGAAGAGAGAATGATGGGGTGAAGAGAGTAGTGAGAGTAAGTGAGCTTGGGGAGGAGACTTGTGTGTGGAAGTACCAGGAGAGACTGAGTACAGAATGGAAAATGGTGAGAACAAAGGAGGTAAGGGGAGTGAGGGAGGAATGGGATGCATTTAGGGAAGCATTGATGGCTTGCGCAAAAGATGCTTGTGGCATGAGAAGCGTGGGAGGAGGGTTGATTAGAAAAGGTAGTGTCTTGGTGGGATGAGGAAGTAAGATTATTAGTGAAAGAGAAGAGAGAGGCATTTGGACGATTTTTGCAGGGAAAAAATGCCAATGAGTGGGACAGGTATAAAAGAAAGAGGCAGGAGGTCAAGAGAAAGGTGCGAGAGGTGAAAAAGAGGGCAAATGAGAGTTGGGGTGAGAGAGTATCATTAAATTTCAAGGAGAATAAAAAGATGTTTTGGGAGGAGGTAAATAAAGTGCGTAAGACAAGGGAGCAAATGGGAACTTCAGTGAAGGGGGCTAATGGCGAGGTGATAACAAGTAGTGGTGATGTGAGAAGGAGAAGGAGTGAGTATTTTCAAGGTTTGTTGAATGTGTTTGATGATAGAATGGCAGATATAGGGTGCTTTGGTCGAGGTGATGTGCAAAGTGAGAGGGTTAGGGAAAATGGTTTGGTAAATAGAGAGGAGGTAGTAAAAGCTTTGCGGAAGATGAAAGCCGGCAAGGCAGCAGGTTTGGATGGCATTGCAGTGGAATTTATTAAAAAAGGGGATGACTGTATTGTTGACTGGTTGGTAAGGCACTTTAATTTATGTATGATTCATGGTGAGGTGCCTGAGGATTGGCGGAATGCTTGCATAGTGCCATTGTACAAAGGCAAAGGGGATAAGAATGAGTGCTCAAATTACAGATGTATAAGTTTGTTGAGTATTCCTAGTAAATTATATGGGAAGGTATTGATTGAGAGGGTGAAGGCATGTACAGAGCATCAGATTGGGGAGGAGCAGTGTGGTTTCAGCAGTGGTAGAGGATGTGTGGATCAGGTGTTTGCTTTAAAGAATGTATGTGAGAAATACTTAGAAAAACAAATGGACTTGTATGTAGCATTTATGGATCTGCAGAAGCCATATGATAGACTTGATAGAGATGCTCTGTGGAAGGTTTTAAGAATATATGGTGTGGGAGGCATGTTGTTAGAAGCATTTAAAAGTTTTTATCGAGGATGTAAGGCATGTGTACGTGTAGGAAGAGAGGAAAGTGATTGGTTCTCAGTGAATATAGGTTTGCGGCAGGGGTGTGTGATGTCTCCATGGTTGTTTAATTTGTTTATGGATAGGGTTGTTAGGGAGGTGAATGCAAGAGTTTTGGAAAGAAGGGCAAGTATTCAGTCTATTGTGAATGAGAGAGCTTGGGAAGTGAGTCAGTTGTTGTTCGCTGATGATACAGCGCTGGTGGCTGATTCATGTAAGAAACTGCAGAAGCTGGTGACTGAGTTTGGTAAAGTGTGTGAAAGAAGAAAGTTAAGAGCAAGGTTATCAGGTACAGTAGGGTTGAGGGTCAAGTCAATTGGGAGGTAAGTTTGAATGGAGAAGAACTGGAGGAAGTAAAGTGTTTTAGATATCTGGGAGTGGGTTTCGCAGCCGATAGAACCATGGAAGCGGAAGTGAATCATAGTGTGGGGGAGGGGGCGAAAATCCTGGAAGTCTTGAAGAATGTGTTGAAGTCGAGAACATTATCTACGAAAGCAAAAATGGGTATGTTTGAAGGAATAGTGGTTCCAACAATGTTGTTTGGTTGCGAGGCGTGTGCTATGGATAGAGTTGTGCGCAGGAGGGTGGATGTGCTGGAAATGAGATGTTTGAGGACAATGAGTGGTGTGAGGTGGTTTGATCGAGTAATTAATGTAAGGGTAAGAGAGATATGTGGAAATAAAAAGAGCGTTGTTGAGAGAGCAGAAGAAGGTGTTTTGAAATGGTTTGGGCACATGGAGAAAATGAGTGAGGAAAGATTGACCAAGAGGATATATATGTCGGAGGTGGAGGGAACGAGGAGAAGTGGGAGACCAAATTGTAGGTGGAAAGTTGGAGTGAAAAAGATTTTGTGTGATCGGGGCCTGAACATGCAGGGGGGTGAAAGGCGGGCAAGGAATAGAGTGGATTATATCTATGTGGTATACCGGGGTCGACGTGCTGTGAATGGATTGAATCAGGGCTTGTGAAGCGTCTCGGGTAAACCATGGAAAGTTCTGTGGGGCTTAGTTGTGGAAAGGGAGCTGTGGTTTTCGGGCATTATTGCATGACAGCTAGAGACTGAGTATGAATGAATGGGGCCTTTGTTGTCTTTTCCTAGCGCTACCTCGCACACATGAGGGGGGAGGGGGATGTTATTCCATGTGTGGCGAGGTGGCGATGGGAATGAATAAAGGCAGACAGTGTGAATTGTGTGCATGGGTATATATGTATGTGTCTGTGTGTGTATATATATGTGTACATTGAGATGTATGGGTATGTATATTTGCGTGTGTGGACGTGTATGTATATACATGTGTAGGGGGGTGGGTTGTGCCATTTCTTTCGTCTGTTTCCTTCCGCTACCTCGCAAACGCGGGAGACAGCGACAAAGCAAAATAAAAAAAATAATATATATATATATATATATATATATATATATATATATATATTTTTTTTTTTTTTTTTCAAACTATTTGCCATTTCCCGCGTTAGCGAGGTAGCGTTAAGAACAGAGAACTGGGCCACTGAGGGAATATCCTCACCTGGCCCCCTTCTCTGTTCCTTCTTTTGGAAAATTAAAAAAAATTGAGAGGGGAGGATTTCCAGCCCCCCGCTCCCTCCCCTTTTAGTCGCCTTCTACGACACGCAGGGAATACGTGGGAAGTATTCTTTCTCCCCTATCCCCAGGGATAATATATATATATATATATATATATATATATATGTATATATATATATATATATGTTCTTTCAAGCTATTCGCCATTTCCCGCGCTAGCGCGGTAGCTATATATATATATATATATATATATATATATATATATATATATATATATATATATATATATATATATATATATATATATATATATATATATATATATATATTTATATATATATATATATATATATATATTTATATATATATATATATATATATATATATATATATATATATATATATATATTCATGTATGTATGTATGTGAGTGTGTGTTTGTGTGTGAGCGATTGTGCATTTCTTCGTTGATTTCCTTGCGTTATGTTTCTTTTGTCGGAAACGGCGGTCAAGTTTTAAAAGATTTATGCTTCAGTAGTAAATTTCGTCATCCACGGTCATAACCTTTGTTATCAGTCTCTACAAGACACATGGAACTCTACCCTAATGCCCCATAATCTGACTCTAAACCTTTTGGGAATTGACCCAGATTAACCCACTTTGACCCTTCCTTTTTCCCCTCATTCTTCACCGAGAATCTTGTCTAGCTTCTGAAGAAAATCATCAAAGGTTTGGACTTTTCTGTTTCTGTGAAAAGCTTCTCCACTTAACCCTTGTCTTCTTTCGTACACTAACAATCCGACTCCCTCTGCACAAAGAAAAGAATTCAAAGGAATTCAAACAGTAACAGACCAGAAACTTACAGATAAAATTGTCGAAAGTGAAAAGGCACATAAAGAATTGAAGCGGAATAACAAGCAACTTGTTAGTGTAACTAAGGAGGTGCAAATGCTGTGTCTCGCGGTAATGAAGTGTAATTTTTATCAAGTCTCTTTTCTAAAAGTATCTAGAGTACTGCTTTCAAGCACCTAAATTGGTAAATCATTCCATATGTAAACAATGCTGTTGAAGAAGATGTACTCGATTGCTGAACCGAAACCCTCGGTTAATTTCACTCATTTTTTGCCAGAGACCTTGAACTGGTGTGCTGTACTAGAGTACCTGAGCTGCCACCCCGGCGCAGGATTCGTTCTTAACTGCCACATTTACTTTAGGACGTCATTGGCCTTGCTTTACTTAACTCATCTGAGGAATTTTCGGTTACCGCTAAGAAAACTAATAATATCTCGCTTCTTGCGAAGTGCAACACTCTGGCATCACCTCTGGAGACTTGAGGTATGGTGTAGGCAGCTGTAATACTGTAACGAGAGGCCCAGGTTTTTAAAGGTCTAGTGTACACGACGACTATAACGCAGGGGCAACCTCAGAGGCCCCTGGTACAATGAAGGACACAAATATAGCTTGATAACGAGCAACAGATCCTGTCAAACAGGGGGGTATATGAATATGAACTAGTGCTTGAACAATGCTCGCTTACATATAAATGAATAAACAGTGGAATACGAATGAACTCAAACTGCAACAGATCACTGAGTCTCCACAGGCTTCTGGATTCGAATCCAAACCTCCGCCACTGAGCACTATAGCTGAGTGGCCAACGTTCGAGTATGTCACACAAGGGGCGGAGGATCGAAGGACATTATAAGCAATGAGCGCGGGCGTTGTTAATGGTTACTGTGTGGCTAATGGAAAACGGGCGGAGAGATACCGTTGCTTGTGTACTGAGAACGAAGGACATTCGGTTACTTGTAATCGATTACCCATGTATATTATTTCTTTTTATTGTACTTTGTCGCTGTCTCCCGCGTTAGCGAGGTAGCGCAAGGAAACACACGAAAGAATGGCCTAACCCAACAATACACACATGTACGTACGCACACGTCCACACACGCACATATACATACTTATACATCTAAACGTATACATATATATACACACACGGACATATACATACATACACATGTACATAATTCATACTGTCTGCCCTAATTTATTTCTATCGAAACTCCGCCACACAATAAATGGCAACTCCCTCACCCCGCATGTGCGTGAGTTAGCACTAGGAAAAGATAACATATGCCACATTCGTTCACACTCAGTCTCTACCTGTCATGCATAATGCACCAAAACCACAGCTCCTTTTCCACATCCAGGCCCCACAGAACTTTCCATGGTTTACCCCAGAAGCTTCACATGCCCTAGTTCAATACATTGACAGCGTGTCGACACTGGTATACCACATCGTTCCAATTCACTCTATTCCTTGCACGACTTTCACCCTCCTGCATGCTAAGGCCCCGATCACTCAAAACCTTTTTTACTCTATCTATCCACCTCCAATGTGGTTTCAAACTTCTCGTTCCATCTACCTTTGACAGATATATCCCCTTTGACAATCTTTACTCACTCATTCTCTCAATGTGACCAAAACATTTCAAAACACCCTCTTCTGCTCTCTCAACCACAATCTTTTTATTACCACACATCTCTCATACCATTTCAAGACTTACTCGATCAAACCACCTCACACCTCATATTGTCCTCAAACATCTCATTTCCAACACATCCACCCTCCTCCGCACAACTCTATCTATAGCCCACGACTCGCAACCATACAATGTTGTCGGAACCGCTATTTCTTCAAACACACCCATTGTTGCTTTCCGAGATAAGGTTCTCAACTTCCACACATTCTTCAACGCTCATAGAACTTTAACCCCCTCCCCCATCCTATGACTCACGTCCACTTCCATGGTTCCATCCGATGCCAAATCTACTCCCAGATATCTAAAACGCTTCACTTCCTCCAGTTTTTCTCCATATATATAAATATATATATATATACATATATATATATATATATACATATATATATATATATATATATATATATATATATATATATATATATATATATGTATATATATATATATATATATATATATATATATACATATATATATATATATATATATATATATATATATATATATATATATATATATATATATATATATATATATATATATATATATATATATATTTATATATATATATACATATATATATATATATATATTCTTTTTTTTTTTTATACTTTGTCGCTGTCTCCCGCGTTTGCGAGGTAGAGCAAGGAAACAGACGAAAGAAATGGCCCAACCCCCCCCCCCCATACACATGTATATACATACGTCCACACACGCAAATATACATACCTACACAGTTTTCCATGGTTTATCCCAGACGCTTCACATGCCTTGATTCAATCCACTGACAGCATGTCAACCCCGGTATACCACATCGCTCCAATTCACTCTATTCCTTGCCAACCTTTCACCCTCCTGCATGTTCAGGCCCCGATCACACAAAATCTTTTTCACTCCATCTTTCCACCTCCAATTTGGTCTCCCTCTTCTCCTTGCTCCCTCCACCTCCGACACATATATCCTCTTGGTCAATCTTTCCTCACTCATCCTCTCCATGTGCCCAAACCACTTCAAAACACCCTCTTCTGCTCTCTCAACCACGCTCTTTTTATTTCCACACATCTCTCTTACCCTTACGTTACTCACTCGATCAAACCACCTCACACCACACATTGTCCTCAAACATCTCATTTCCAGCACATCCATCCTCCTGCGCACAACTCTATCCATAGCACACGCCTCGCAACCATACAACATTGTTGGAACCACTATTCCTTCAAACATACCCATTTTTGCTTTCCGAGATAATGTTCTCGACTTCCACACATTCTTCAAGGCCCCCAGAATTTTCGCCCCTCCCCCACCCTATGATCCACTTCCGCTTCCATGGTTCCATCCGCTGCCAGATCCACTCCCAGATATCTAAAACACTTCACTTCCTCCAGTTTTTCTCAATTCAAACTCACCTCCCAATTGACTTGACCCTCAACCCTACTGTACCTAATAACCTTGCTCTTATTCACATTTACTCTTAACTTTCTTCTTCCACACACTTTACCAAACTCAGTCACCAGCTTCTGCAGTTTCTCACATGAATCAGCCACCAGCGCTGTATCATCAGCGAACAACAACTGACTCACTTCCCAAGCTCTCTCATCCCCAACAGACTTCATACTTGCCCCTCTTTCCAAAACTCTTGCATTTACCTCCCTAACAACCCCATCCATAAACAAATTAAACAACCATGGAGACATCACACACCCCTGCCGCAAACCTACATTCACTGAGAACCAATCACTTTCCTCTCTTCCTACACGTACACATGCCTTACATCCTCGATAAAAACTTTTCACTGCTTCTAACAACTTTCCTCCCACACCATATATTCTTAATACCTTCCACAGAGCATCTCTATCAACTCTATCATATGCCTTCTCCAGATCCATAAATGCTACATACAAATCCATTTGCTTTTCTAAGTATTTCTCACATACATTCTTCAAAGCAAACAACTGGTCCACACATCCTCTACCACTTCGGAAACCACACTGCTCTTCCCCAATCTGATGCTCTGTACATGCCTTCACCCTCTCAATCAATACCCTCCCATATAATTTACCAGGAATACTCAACAAACTTATACCTCTGTAATTTGAGCACTCACTCTTATCCCCTTTGCCTTTGTACAATGGCACTATGCACGCATTCCGCCAATCCTCAGGCACCTCACCATGAGTCATACATACATTAAATAACCTTACCAACCAGTCAACAATACAGTCACCCCCTTTTTTAATAAATTCCACTGCAATACCATCCAAACCTGCTGCCTTGCCGGCTTTCATCTTCCGCAAAGCTTTCACTACCTCTTCTCTGTTTATCAAATCATTTTCCCTAACCCTCTCACTTTGCACACCACCTCGACCAAAACACCCTATATCTGCCACTCTATCATCAAACACATTCAACAAACCTTCAAAATACTCACTCCATCTCCTTCTCACATCACCACTACTTGTTACCACCTCCCCATTTGTGCCATTCACTGCAGTTCCCATTTGCTCCCTTGTCTTACGCACTTTATTTACCTCCTTCCAGAACATCTTTTTATTCTCCCTAAAATTTAATGATACTCTCTCACCCCAACTCTCATTTGCCCTTTTTTCACCTCTTGCACCTTTCTCTTGACCTCCTGTCTCTTTCTTTTATACATCTCCCACTCAATTGCATTTTTTCCCTGCAAAAATCGTCCAAATGCCTCTCTCTTCTCTTTCACTAATACTCTTACTTCTTCATCCCACCACTCACTACCCTTTCTAATCAACCCACCTCCCACTCTTCTCATGCCACAAGCATCTTTTGCGCAATCCATCACTGATTCCCTAAATACATCCCATTCCTCCCCCACTCCCCTTGCTTCCATTGTTCTCACCTTTTTCCATTCTGTACTCAGTCTCTCCTGGTACTTCCTCACACAGGTCTCCTTCTCAAGCTCACTTACTCTCACCACCCTCTTCACCCCAACATTCACTCTTCTTTTCTGAAAACCCATACAAATCTTCACCTTAGCCTCCACAAGATAATGATCAGACATCCCTCCAGTTGCACCTCTCAGCACATTAACATCCAAAAGTCTCTCTTTCGCACGACTGTCAATTAACACGTAATCCAATAACGCTCTCTGGCCATCTCTCCTACTTACATAAGTATACTTATGTATATCTCGCTTTTTTAACCAGGTATTCCCAATCATCAGTCTTTTTTCAGCACATAAATCTACAAGCTCTTCACCATATATATATATATATATATATATATATATATATATATATATATATATATATATATATATATATATATATATATATATATATATATATATATATATATATATATATATATATATATATATATATATATATATATATATATATATATATATATATATTCTCCCACCACTCCTGTTTCAGGAGTAGTGCTACTCCTTCCCGTGCTCTTGTCCTCACTAACCCCTGACTTTACACCCAAGACATTCACAAAACACTCTTCCCCTTTACCTTTGAGCTTCGTTTCACTCAGAGCCAAAACATCCAGGTTCGTCTCCTCAAACATACTACCTATCTCTCCTTTTTTCTCATCTTGGTTACATCCACACACATTTAGACACCCCAAGCTGAGCCTTCGAGGAGGATGAGCACTCCCTGCGTGACTCCTTCTTCTTTTTCCCATTGTAGAAAGTTAAAATACAAAGAGGAGAGGGTTTCTAGCCCCCGCTCCTGTCCCCTTTAGTCGCCTTCTACGACACGCGAGGAATGCGTGAAAAGTAATCTTTTTCCCCTATCCCTGGGGATAGGGGAGAAAGAATATATATATATATATATATATATATATATATATATATATATATATATATGATCGGGGCCTGAACATGCAGGAGGGTGAAAGGAGGGCAAGGAATAGAGTGAATTGGAGCGATGTGGTATACCGGGGTTGACGTGCTGTCAGTGGATTGAATCAAGGCATATATATATATATACATATATATATATATATATATATA
Source organism: Panulirus ornatus (assembly GCF_036320965.1). Lineage (NCBI taxonomy): Eukaryota > Metazoa > Arthropoda > Malacostraca > Decapoda > Palinuridae > Panulirus > Panulirus ornatus. The sequence goes on from NC_092241.1 coordinate 21,893,145, forward strand.
TATATATATATATATATATATATATATATATATATATATATATATATATATATATATATATATATATATATATATATCATTTTTTTCTTTTTTTTTTGCCGCTGTCTCCCGCGTTTGCGAGGTAGCGCAAGGAAACAGACGAAAGAAATGGCCCAACCCACCCCCATACACATGTATATACATACGTCCACACACGCAAATATACATACCTACACAGCTTTCCATGGTTTACCCCAGACGCTTTACATGCCTTCACCCTCTCAATCAATACCCTCCCATATAATTTGCCAGGAATACTCAACCAACTTATACCTCTGTAATTTGAGCACTCACTCTTATCCCCTTTGCCTTTGTACAATGGCACTATGCACGCATTCCGCCAATCCTCAGGCACCTCACCATGAGTCATACATACATCAAATAACCTTACCAACCAGTCAACCATACAGTCACCCCCTTTTTTAATAAATTCCACTGCAATACCATCCAAACCTGCTGCCTTGCCGGCTTTCATCTTCCGCAAAGCTTTTACTACCTCTTCTCTGTTTACCAAATCATTTTCCCTAACCCTCGCACTTTGCACACCACCTCGACTAAAACACCCTATATCTGCCACTCTATCATCAAACACATTCAACAAACCTTGAAAATACTCACTCCATCTCCTTCTCACATCACCACTACTTGTTATCACCTCCCCATTTGCGTCCTTCACTGAAGTTCCCATTTGCTCCCTTGTCTTACGCACTTTATTTACCTCCTTCCAGAATATCTTTTTATTCTCCCTAAAATTTAATGATACTCTCTCACCCCAACTCTCATTTGCCCTTTTTTTCACCTATTGCACCTTTCTCTTGACCTCCTGTCTCTTTCTTTTATACGTCTCCCACTCAATTACAATTTTTCCCTGCAAAAATCATCCAAATGCCTCTCTCTTCTCTTTCACTAATGCTCTTACTTCTTCATCCCACCACTCACTACCCTTTCTAATCAACCCACCTCCCACTCTTCTCATGCCACAAGCATCTTTTGAGCAATCCATCACTGATTCCCTAAATACATCACATTCCTCCCCCACTCCCCTTACTTCCATTGTTATCACCTTTTTCCATTCTGTACTCAGTCTCTCCTGGTACTTCCTCACACAAGTCTCCTTCCCAAGCTCACTTACTATCACCACCCTCTTCACCCCAACATTCACTCTTCTTTTCTGAAACCCATACAAATCTTCACCTTAGCCTCCACAAGATAATGATCAGACATCCCTCCAGTTGCACCTCTCAGCACATTAACATCCAAAAGTCTCTCTTTTGGGGAAGAGCAGTGTGGTTTCAGAAGTGGTAGAGGATGTGTGGATCAGGTGTTTGCTTTGAAGAATGTATGTGAGAAATACTTAGAAAAGCAAATGGATTTGTATGTAGCATTTATGGATCTGGAGAAGGCATATGATAGAGTTGATAGAGATGCTCTGTGGAAGGTATTAAGAATATATGGTGTAGGAGGCAACTTGCTAGAAACAGTGAAAAGTTTTTATCGAAGATGTAAGGCATTTGTACGTGTAGGAAGAGAGGAAAGTGATTGGTTCTCAGTGAATGTAGGTTTGCGGCAGGGGTGTGTGATGTCTCCATGGTTGTTTAATTTGTTTATGGATGGGGTTGTTAGAGAGGTAAATGCAAGAGTTTTGGAAAGAGGGGCAAGTATGAAGTCTGTTGTGGATGAGAGAGCTTGGGAAGTGGGTCAGTTGTTGTTCGCTGATGATAAAGCGCTGGTGGCTGATTCATGTGAGAAACTGCAGAAGCTGGTGACTGAGTTTGGTAAAGTGTGTGAAAGAAGAAAGTTAAGAGTAAATGTTAATATAGCAAGGTAATTAGGTACAGTAGGGTTGAGGGTCAAGTAAATTGGGAGGTAAGTTTGAATGGAGAAAAACTGAAGGAAGTAAAATGTTTTAGATATCTGGGAGTGGATCTGGCAGCGGATGGAACCATGGAAGCGGAAGTAGATCGTAGGGTGGGGGCGGGGGCGAAAATCCTGGGAGCCTTGAAGAATGTGTGGAAGTCGAGAACATTATCTCGGAAAGCAAGAATGGGTATGTTTGAAGGAATAGTGGTTCCAACAATGTTGTATGGTTGCAAGGCGTGGGCTATGGATAGAGTTGTGCGCAGGAGGGTGGATGTGCTGGAAATGAGATGTTTGAGGACAATGTGTGGTGTGAGGTGGTTTGATCTAGTAAGTAACGTAAGGGTAAGAGAGATGTGTGGAAATAAAAAGAGCGTGGTTGAGGAAACAGAGGAGGGTGTTTTGAAATGGTTTGGGCACATGGAGAGAATGAATGAGGAAAGATTGACCAAAAGGATATATGTGTCGGAGTCGGGGGGAACGAGGAGCAGTGGAAGACCAAATTGAAGGTGGAAAGATGGAGTGAAAAAGATTTTGTGTGATTGGCGCCTGAACATGCAGGAGTGTGAAAGGAGGGCAAGGAATAGAGTGAATTGGATCGATGTGGTATACCGGGGTTGACGTGCTGTCAGTGAATTGAAGCAGGGCATGTGAAGCGTCTGGGGTGAATCATGGAAAGCTGTGTAGGTATGTATATTTGCGTGTGTGGACGTGTGTGTATATACATTGTGTATGGGGGTGGGTTGGGCCATTTCTTTCGTCTGTTTCCTTGCGCTACCTCGCAAACGCGGGAGACAGCGACAAAGTATAAAAAAAAAAAAAAAAAAAAAAAATGTATGTATATATATATATATATATATATATATATATATATATATATATATATATATATATATATATATATATATATACCTACCCTCATGTATCCAAGATATGGCTGTACTTTGTGTAGTGAAGACAATAAATGAGAAACATCATAAGCCAATATTCCAGTTTCATTATAAGAGAAGTGGACCAGGCAGTATGATACAGTGGTTAAATTGATGAAAACTACTATTGACGTTTCTGTAAATAAATTATACATTTCTCTTTTCCATAGCCAGAGGCTGAACCATAATGTGACATTCATTTGTTTTTTAAATTTCATTTCAAGATAGAAGTTTCAGTTTTCTATAGCCAGAGGCTGAACCATAATGTGACATTCATTTGTTTTTTAAATTTCATTTCAAGATAGAAGTTTCAGTTTTCTAAATTATTTCTTACATTTTTCATATGTATATATATATATATATATATATATAGATATATATATATATATATATATATATATATATATATATATATATATATATATATGCATATATATATATTTTTTTTTTCAAACTATTCGCCATTTCCCGCGTTAGCGAGGTAGCGTTAAGAACAGAGGACTGGGCCTTTGAGGGAACATCCTCACCTGGCCCCCTTCTCTGTTCCTTCTTTTAGAAAAAAAAAAAAAACGAGAGGGGACCCGCTCCCTCCCCTTTTAGTCGCCTTCTACGACACGCAGGGAATACGTGGGAAGTATTCTTTCTCCCCTATCCCCAGGGATATATATATATATATATATATATATATATATATATATATATATATATATATATATATATATATATATATATATATATATATATATATATATGTGTGTATATGTATTTATGTGTGTATATGTGTGTATGTGTGTGTGTTTGTATATATATATATATATATATATATATATATATATATATATATATATATATTATCCCTGGGGATAGGGGTGAAAGAATACTTCCCACGCATTCCTCACGTGTCGTAGAAGGCGACTAGAGGGGACGGGAGCGGGGGGCCAGAAATCCTCCCCTCCTTGTATTTTTTAACTTTCTAAAAAATGGGAAACAGAAGGAGTAACGCGGGGAGTGCTCATCCTCCTTGTAGACTCAGGTTGGGGTGTTTAAATATGTGTGGATGTAACCAAGATGTGAAAAAAGGAGAGATAGGTAGTATGTTTGAGGAAAGGAACCTGGATGCTTTGGCCCTGAGTGAAACGAAGCTCAAGGGTAAAGGGGAAGAGTGGTTTGGGAATGTCTTGGGAGTAAAGTCAGGGGTTAGTGAGAGGGCAAGAGTAAGGGAAGGAGTAGCAGTACTCCTGATACAGGAGTTGTAAGAGTATGTGATAGAATGTAAGAAAGTAAATTCACGATTGATATGTGTAAAACTGAAAGTTGATGGAGAGAGATGGGTGATTATTGGTGCATATGCACCTGGGCATGAGAAGAAAGATCATGAGAGGCAAGTGTTTTGGGAGCAGCTGAATGAGTGTGTTAGTTGTTTTGATGCACAAGACCGGGTTATAGTGATGGGTGATTTGAATGCAAAGGTGAGTAATGCGGCAGTTGAGGGAATAATTGGTATGCATCGGGTGTTCAGTGTTGTAAATGGAAATGGTGAAGAGCTTGTAAATTTATGTGCTGAAAAAGAACTGGTGATTGGGAATACTTGGTTTAAAAAGCGAGATATACATAAGTATACGCATGGAAGTAGGAGAGATGGACAGAGAGCGTTATTGGATTACGTGTTAATTGACAGGCGCGCGAAAGAGAGTCTTTTGGATGTAAATGTGCTGAGAGGTGCAACTGGAGAGATGTCTGATCATTATCTTCTGGAGGCTAAGGTGAAGATTTGTATGGGTTTTCAGAAAAGAAGAGTGAATGTTGGGTGAAGAGGGTGGTGAGAGTAAGTGAGCTTGGAAGGGAGACTTGTGTGAATAGGTACCAGAAGAGACTGAGTACAGAATGGAAAAAGGTGAGAACAATGGAAGTAAGGTGAGTGGGGTAGGAATGGGATGTATTTAGGGAATCAGTGATGGATTGCGCAAAAGAACCTTGTGGCATGAGAAGAGTGGGAGGTGGGATGATTAGAAACGGTAATGAGTGGTGGGATGAAGAAGTAAGATTATTAGTGAAAGCGAAGAGAGAGGCATTTGGACGAATTTTGCAGGGAAAAAATACAATTGAGTGGGAGATGTATAAAAGAAAGAGGCAGGAGGTCAAGAGAAAGGTGCAAGAGGTGAACAAGAGGGCAAATGAGAGTTGGGGTGAGAGAGTATCATTAAATTTTAGGGAGAATGAAAAGATGTTCTGGAAGGAGATAAATAAAGTGCGTAAGACAATGGAGCAAATGGGAACTTCAATGAAGGGCGCTAATGGGGAGGTGATAACAAGTAGTTGTGATGTGAGAAGGAGATGGAGTGAGTATTTTGAAGGTTTGTTGAATGTGTTTGATGATAGAGTGGCAGATATAGGGTGTCTTGTTCGGGGTGGTGTGCAAAGTGAGAGGGTTGGGAAAATGATTTGGTAAACAGAGAAGAGGTAGTAAAAGATTTGCGGAAGATGAAAGCCGGCAAGGCAGCAGGTTTGGATGGTATTGCAGTGGAATTTATTAAAAAAGTGGGTGACTGTATTGTTGACTGGTTGGTAAGGTTATTTAATGTATGTATGACTCATGGTGAGGTGCCTGAGAATTGGCGGAATGCGTGCATAGTGCCATTGTACAAAGGCAAAGGGGATAAGAGTGAGTGCTCAAATTACAGAGGTATAAGTTTGTTGAGTATTCCTGGTAAATTATATGGGAGGGTATTGATTGAGAGGGTGAAGGCATGTACAGAGCATCAGTTTGGGGAAGAGCAGTGTGGTTTCAGAAGTGGTAGAGGATGTGTGGATCAGGTGTTTGCTTTGAAGAATGTATGTGAGAAATGCTAAGAAAAGCGAATGGATTTGTATGTAGCATTTATGGATCTGGAGAAGGCATATGATAGAGTTGATAGAGATGCTCTGTGGAAGGTATTAAGAATATATGGTGTGGGTGGCAAGTTGTTAGAAGCAGTGAAAAGTTTTTATCGAGGATGTAAGGCATGTGTACGTGTAGGAAGAGAGGAAAGTGATTGGTTCTCAGTGAATATAAGTTTGCGGCAGGGGTGTGTGATGTCTCCATGGTTGTTTAATTTGTTTATGGATGGGGTTGTTAGGGAGGTGAATGAAAGAGTTTTGGAAAGAGGGGAAGTATGAAGTCTGTTGTGGATGAGAGAGCTTGGGAAGTGAGTCAGTTGTTGTTCGCCGATGATACAGCACTGGTGGCTGATTCATGTGAGAAACTGCAGAAGCTGGTGACTGAGTTTGGTAAAATGTGTGAAAGAAGAAAGTTAAGAGTAAATGTGAATAAGAGCAAGGTTATTAGGTACAGTAGGGTTGAGGGTCAAGTCAATTGGGATGTAAGTTTGAATGGAGAAAAACTGGAGGAAGTAAAGTGTTTTAGATATCTGGGAGTGGATCAGGCAGCGGATGGAACCATGGAAGCGGAAATTAATCATAGGGTGGGGGAGGGGGCGAAAATTCTGGGAGCCTTGAAGACTGTGTGGAAGTCGAGAACATTATTTCGGAAAGCAAAAAAGGCTATGTTTGAAGGAATAGTGGTTCCAACAATGTTGTATGGTTGTGAGGCGTGAGCTATGGATAGAGTTGTGCGCAGGAGGGTGGATGTGCTGGAAATGAGATGTTTGAGGACAATGTCTGGTGTGAGGTGGTTTGATCGAGTAAGTAGTGTAAGGGTACGAGAGATGTGTGGAAATAAAAAGAGCGTGGTTGAGAGAGCAGAAGAGGGTGTTTTGAAATGGTTTGGGCACATGGAGGGAATGAGTGAGGAAAGATTGACCAAGAGGATATATGTGTCGGAGGTGGAGGGAACGAGGAGAAGTGGGAGACCAAATTGAAGGTGGAAAGATAGAGTGAAAAAGATTTTGAGTGGTCGGGGCCTGAACATGCAGGAGGGTGGAAGGCGGGCAAGGAATAGAGTGAATTGGATCGATGTGGTATACCGGGGTTGACGTGCTGTCACTGGATTGAATCAGGGCATGTGAAGAGTCTGGGGTAAACCATGGAAAGCTGTGTGGGGCCTGGATGTGGAAAGGGAGCTGTGGTTTCGGGCATTATTGCATGACAGCTAGAGACTGATTGTGAACTAATGAGGCCTTTGTTGTCTTTTCCTAGCGCTACCCCGCACACATGAGGGGGGAGGGGGATGGAATTCCCTGTGTGGCGAGGTGGCGAATGGAATGAATAAAGGGAGCCAGTGTGAATTGTGTGCATCGGTATATATGTATGTGTCTGTGTGTGTATATATAAGTGTACATTGAGATATAAGGGTATGTATATTTGCGTGTGTGGACGTGCGTGTATATACATGCGTATGGGGGTGGGTTGGGCCATTTCTTTCGTCTGTTTCCTTGCGCTACCTCGCTAACGCGTGAGACAGCGACAAAGCAAAATAAAAAGATAATGATAATATATATATATATATATATATATATATATATATATATATATATATTTTTTTTTTTTTTTTTTTTTGCTTTTTCGCTGTCTCCCAAGTTTGCGAGGTAGCGCAAGGAAACAGACGAAAGAAATGGCCCAACCCCCCCCATACACATGTACATACACACGTCCACACACGGAAATATACATAACTACACAGCTTTCCATGGTTTACCCCGGACGCTTCACATGCCTTGATTCAATCCACTGACAGCACGTCAACCCCTGTATACCACATCGCTCCAATTCACTCTATTCCTTGCCCTCCTTTCACCCTCCTGCATGTTCAGGCCCCGATCACACAAAATCCTTTTCACTCCATCTTTCCACCTCCAATTTGGTCTCCCTCTTCTCCTCGTTCCCTCCACCTCCGACACATATATCCTCTTGGTCAATCTTTCCTCACTCATTCTCTCCATGTGCCCAAACCATTTCAAAACACCCTCTTCTGCTCTCTCAACCACGCTCTTTTTATTTCCACACATCTCTCTTACCCTTACGTTACTTACTCGATCAAACCACCTCACACCACACATTGTCATCAAACATCTCATTTCCAGCACATCCACCCTCCTGCGCACAACTCTATCCATAGCCCACGCCTCGCAACCACACAACATTGTTGGAACCACTATTCCTTCAAAAATACCCATTTTTGAATTCCGAGATAATGTTCTCGACTTCCACACATTCTTCAAGGCTCCCAGGAATTTCACCCCCTCCCCCATTCTATGATCCACTTCCGCTTCCATGGTTCCATCCGCTGCCATATCCACTCCCAGCTATCTAAAACACTTTACTTCCTCCAGTTTTTCTCCATTTAAACTTACCTCCGAATTGACTTGACCCTCAACCCTACTGTACCTAATTACCTTGCTCTTATTCACATTTACTATTAATTTTCTTCTTTCACAAACTTTACCAAACTCAGTCACCAGCTTCTGCAGTTTCTCACATGAATCAGCCACCAGCGCTGTATCATCAGCGAACAACAACTGACTCACTCCCAAGCTCTCTCATCCCCAACACACTTTATACTTGCCCCTCTTTGCAAAACTCTTGCATTCACCTCCCTAACAACCCCATCCATAAACAAATTAAACAACCATGGAGACATCACACACCCCTGCCGCAAACCTACATTCACTGAGAACCAATCACTTTCCTCTCTTCCTACACGTACACATGCCTTACATCCTCGATAAAAACTTTTCACTGCTTCTAACAACTTTCCTCTCACACCATGTATTCTTAATACCTTCCACAGAGCATCTCTATCAATTCTATCATATGCCTTCACCAGATCCATAAATGCTACATACAAATCCATTTGCTTTTCTAAGTATTTCTCACATACATTCTTCAAAGCAAACACCTGATCCACACATCCTCTACCACTTCTGAAGCCACACTGCTCTTCCCCAATCTGATGCTCTGTACATGCCTTCACCCTCTCAATCAATACCCTCCCATATAATTTACCAGGAATACTCAACAAACTTATACCTCTGTAATTTGAGCACTCACTCTTATCCCCTTTGCCTTTGTACAATGGTACTATGCACGAATTCCGCCAATCCTCACCTCACCATGAGTCATACATACATTAAACAACCTTACCAACCAGTCAAAAATACAGTCACCCCCTTTCTTAATAAATTCCACTGCAATACCATCCAAACCTGCTGCCTTGCCGGCTTTCATCTTCCGCAAATCTTTTACTACCTCTTCTCTGTTTACCATATCATTTTCCCTAACCCTCTCACTTTGCACACCACCTCGACCAAAACACCGTATATCTGCCACTCTATCAAGAAACACATTCAACAAACCTTCAAAATACTCACTCCATCTCCTTCTCACATGACCACTACTTGTTATCACCTCCCCATTTGCGCCCTTCACTGCAGTTCCCATTTGCTCCCTTGTCTTACCCACTTTATTTACCTCCTTCCAGAACATCTTTTTATTCTCCCTGAAATTTAATGATACTCTCTCACTCCAACTCTCATTTGCCCTCTTTTTCACCTCTTCCACCTTTCTCTTGATCTCCTGCCTCTTTCTTTTATACATCTCACACTCATTTGCATTATTTCCCTGCAAAAATCGTTCAAATGCCTCCCCCTTCTCTTTCACTAATAATCTTACTTCTTCATCCCACCACTCACTACCCTTTCTAATCTGCCCACCTCCAACTTTTCTCATGGCAAAAGCATCTTTTGCACAATCCATCTCTGATTCCCTAAATACATCCCATTCCTCACCCACTCCCCTTACTTCCATTGTTCTCACCTTTTTCCATCTGTACTCAGTCTCTCCTGGTACTTCCTCACACAAGTCTCCTTCCCAAGCTCACTTACTCTCACCACCCTCTTCACCCCAACATTCACTCTTCTTTTCTGAAAACCCATACAAATCTTCACCTTAGCCTCCACAAGATAATGATCAGACATCCCTCCAGTTCACCTCTCAGCACATTAACATCCAAAAGTCTCTCTTTCGCGCGTCTGTCAATTAACACGTAATCCAATAACGCTCTCTATCCATCTTTCCTACTTACATATATATATATATATATATATATATATATATATATATATATATATATATATATATATATATATATATATATATATATATATATATATATATATATATATATATGAAGGATTTTTATGGGTTTTCAGAAAAGAAGAGAGAATGTTGGAGTGAAAATAGTGGTGAGAGTAAGTGAGATTGGGAAGGAGACTTGTGTGAGGAAGGACCAGCAGAGACTGAGTACAGAATGGAAAAAGGTGAGAACAAAGGAGGTAAGGGGATTGCGGGAGGAATGGGATGTACTTAAGGAAGCAGTAATGTCTTGCGCAAAAGATGCTTGTGGCATGAGAATGGCATATGGCAAGTATATATATATATATATATATATATATATATATATATATATATATATATATATATATATATATATATATATATATATATATATATATATATATATATATATATATATATATATATATATATATATATATATAGGGGATAGGGGATTAAGAATACTTCCCACGTATTCCCTGGCTGTCGTAGAAGGCGACTAAAAGGGGAGGGAGCGGGGGGCTGGAAATCCTCCCCTCTCGTTTTTTTTTTTTTTTTTAAATTTTCCAAAAGAAGGAACAGAGGGGGCCAGTTGAGGATATTCCAAAAAAGGCCCAGTCCTCTGTTCTTAGCGCTACCTCGCTAACGCGGGAAATGGCGAATAGTTTAAAAGAAAGAAAAAAAAAACTATATATATATATATATATATATATATATATATATATATATATATATATATATATATATGCATATATATATATATATATATATATATATATATATATATATATATATATATATATATATATATATATATATATATATATATATATATATATATATGCATATATATATATATATATATATATATATATATATATATATATATATATATATATATATATATATATATATATATATATATATATATATATATATATATATATATATATATATATATATATTTATAGAGTTGTGCGTAGGAGCGTGGATGTGCTAGAAATAAGATGTGTGAGGACAATATGTGGTGTGAGGTGGTTTGATCGAGTAAGTAATGCAAGGGTAAGAGAGATGTGTAGAAATAAAAAGAGCGTGGTTGAGAGAGCAGAAGGTGTTTTGAAATTGTTTGGTCACATGGAGAGAATGAGTGAGGAAAGATTGACCAAGAGGATATATGTGTCAGAGGTGGAGGGAACGAGAAGTGGGAGACCAAATTGGAAGTGGAAAGATAGATTGAAAAAGATTTTTAGTGATCGGGGCCTGAACATGCAGGAGGGTGAAAGGCGTACGAGGAATAGAGTGAATTGGAACGATGTGGTATACCGGGGCCGACGTGCTGTCAATGGATTGAACCAGGGCATGTGAAGCGTCTGGAGTAAACCATGGAAAGTTGTGTGGGGCCTGGATGTGAAAAGAGAGCTGTGGTTTCGATGCATTATTACATGACAGCTAGAGACTGAGTGTGAACGAATGGGGCCTTTGTTGTCTTTTCCTAGCGCTACCTCGCACACATGAGGGGGAGAGGGTTGTTATTGCATGTGTGGCGGGGTGGCGATGGGAATAAATAAATGGCAGAGAGTATGAATTATGTACATGTGTATATATGTATATCTGTGTATGTATATATATGTGTATATTGAGATGGATAGGTATTTACATTTGCGTGTGTGGACGTGTATGTATATACATGTGTATGTGGGTGGGTTGGGCCATTCCTTCGTCTGTTTCCTTGCGGTCTCTCGCTAACGCGGGAGACATCGACAAAGCAAAATATATATATGTGTGATGTCTCCATGGTTGTTTAATTTGTTTATGGATGGGGTTGTAAGGGAGGTAAATGCAAGAGTCCTGGAAAGAGGGGCAAGTATGAAGTCTGTTGGGGATGAGAGAGCTTGGGAAGTGAGTCAGTTGTTGTTCGCTGATGATACAGCGCTGGTGGCTGATTCATGTGAGAAACTGCAGAAGCTGGTGACTGAGTTTGGTAAAGTGTGTGGAAGAAGAAAGTTGAGAGTAAATGTGAATAAGAGCAAGGTTATTAGGTACAGTAGGGGTGAGGGTCAAGTCAATTGGGAGGTGAGTTTGAATGAAGAAAAACTGGAGGAAGTGAAGTGTTTTAGATATCTGGGAGTGGATCTGTCAGCGGATGGAACCATGGAAGCGGAAGTGGATCATAGGGTGGGGAGGGGGCGAAAATTTTGGGAGCCTTGAAGAATGTGTGGAAGTCGAGAACATTATCTCGGAAAGCAAAAATGGGTATGTTTGAGGGAATAGTGGTTCCAACAATGTTGTATGGTTGCGAGGCGTGGGCTATGGATAGAGATGTGCGCAGGAGGATGGATGTGCTGGAAATGAGATGTTTGAGGACAATGTGTGGTGTGAGGTGGTTTGATCGAGTAAGTAACGTAAGGGTAAGAGAGATGTGTGGAAATAAAAAGAGCGTGATTGAGAGAGCAGAAGAGGGTGTTTTGAAATGGTTTGGGCACATGGAGAGAATGAGTGAGGAGAGATTGACCAAGAGGATATATGTGTCGGAGGTGGAGGGAACGAGGAGAAGAGGGAGACCAAATTGGAGGTGGAAAGATGGAGTGAAAAAGATTTTGTTTGATCGGGGCCTGAACATGCAGGAGGGTGAAAGGAGGGCAAGAAATAGAGTGAATTGGAGTCATGTGGTATACAGGGGTTGACGTGCTGTCAGTGGATTGAAGCAGGGCATGTGAAGCGTCTGGGGTAAACCATGGAAAGCTGTGTAGGTATGTATATTTGCGTGTGTGGACGTGTGTATGTACATGTGTATGGGGGGGGGGGGGGGTTGGGCCATTTCTTTCGTCTGTTTCCTTGCGCTACCTCGCAAACGCGGGAGACAGCGACAAAGTATAAAAAAAAAAAAAAAAAAAAAAAAAAATATATATATATATATATATATATATATATATATATATATATATATATATATATTTATATGTTTCTTTCTTTCATTCTATTCGCCATCACCCGCGTATATATATATATATATATATATATATATATATATATTTTTTCTTTTTTTTTTTTTTTTTTTTTTTGCTTTGTCGCTGTCTCTCGCGTTTGCGAAGTAGCGCAAGGAAACAGATGAAAGAAATGGCCCTACCCACCCCCATACACATGTATATACATACGTCCACACACGCAAATATACATACCTACACAGCTTTCCATGGTTTACCCCAGACGCTTCACATGCCCTGATTCAATCCACTGACAGCACGTCAATCCCGGTATACCACATCGATCCAATTCACTCTATTCCTTGCCCGCCTTTCACCCTCCTGCATGTTCAGGCCCCGATCACACAAAATCTTTTTCACTCTATCTTTCCACCTCCAATTTGGTCTCCCACTTCTCCTCGTTCCCTCCACCTCCGACACATATATCCTCTTGGTCAATCTTTCCTCACTCATTCTCCCCATGTGCCCAAACCATTTCAAAACACCCTCTTCTGCTCTCTCAACCACGCTCTTTCTATTTCCACACATCTCTCTTACCCTTACTTTACTTACTCGATCAAACCACCTCACACCACACATTGTCCTCAAACATCTCATTTCTAGCACATCCATCCTCCTACGCACAACTCTATCCATAGCCTACGCCTCGCAACCATACAACATTGTTGGAACCACTATTCCTTCAAACATACCCATTTTTGCTTTCCGAGATAATGTTCTCGACTTCCACACATTCTTCAAGGCTCCCAGGATTTTCGCCCCCTCCCCCACCCTATGATCCACTTCCGCTTCCATGGTTCCATCCGCTGCGAGATCCACTCCCAGATATCTAAAACACTTTACTTCCTCCAGTTTTTCTCCATTCAAACTTACCTCCCAATTGACTTGACCCTCCACCCTACTGTATGTAATAACCTTGCTCTTATTCACACACATATATATATATATATATATATATATATATATATATATATATATATATATATATATATATATATATATATATATATATATATATATATATATATATATATATATATATATATATATATATATATATATATATATATATATATATATATATATATATATATATATATGTATATATATATATATATATATATACATACATATATATATATATATATATATATATATATATATATATATATATATATATATATATATATATATATATATACATATAGGGGACAAAGAATACTTCCCACGTATTCCCTGCGTGTTGTAAAAGGCGACTAAAAGGGGAGGGAGCGGGGGGCTGGAAACCCTCCCCTCTCGTTTTTTTTTTTTTTTTTTTTTAATTTTCCAAGAGAAGGAACAGAGAATTGGGCCAGGTGAGGGTATTCCCTCAAAGGCCCAGTCCTCTGTTCTTAACGCTACCTCGCTAATGCGGGAAATGGCGAACAGTTTGAAAGAAGAAATATATATATATACATATATATATATATATATATATATATATATATATATATATATATATATATATATACAT